>NW_027069659.1:964051-1167388 GCF_002906115.3 Quercus suber
ATAATCAACATTTTGCGCGTTTTTTTTTTTTCTTTTTCCGGTTTTCTTCACTGGAGACTTGTTTTTTTTTTTTTTCCTTTTTCTTTCTTCTTTCTATCTGTCTTTTTTTTTTCTTTTTTCTTTTCTCATGGTTCTTTTTTTTTTTTTTTTTTTTTCCTTTGTTTCGTTGGAGCTGATGCTTTTTTTTTTCTTTCATTTTTTCTTCATCTCAAGCACACTGATTTGTCAGTAGATACTTTTTTTTTTTTTTTTTTTTTGTTGGTTATTTTATGCTTAGCTAGTAGAGAAATGGAGGAGATGCTATTGTGGATCTGTGCTCTTGTATTGCTGATATTGTGATTATGTTTAAGTGGGTTTGTGTTCTTATATTTTGGAGCACATTATGTTTGATTCTGAATTTCTGGGTATGTGTTTGATTTTAAATTTTTTGGGTTTGTTTGTATTGTGAATATGTTGTGTTTGATTTTAAATTTTTTTTTGTTTGTTTTATTGTGAATATGTTGTGTTTGATTTGAATTTTTTTGGGTTTGTTTGTTATGAGTGTGTTTGTTTGTTTTTTAATTTTCTGTTTTGTTTATTATTGAATTTTTTGGATTTGTGATTAATTTTGAATTTTTTTATTTGAATTTTGAATTTTCTGGGAAAAGAAAACCCAGAAATTTTTTTTTTTTGTTTTTTGTTTTTTTTTTTTGTTTTGAGAGTCTACCTATAGCCACGTTTTAAATGCAGCTTAAAGTGGGCTATAGCCGCGTTTTTCAAAAACGCAGCTATAGGCCTACCGTGTTAAAAACGCAGCTTCAAGTCTGACCTATGGCTGCGTTTTTAAAAAACGCAGCTATAGGTGTTACCTATGGCCGCGTTTTTCAAAAATGCAGCCATAGTTCTGTTGCTGCGGTACTTAAGCCGCGTTTAAAAACGCGGCTATTAAAAACGCGGCTATAGGCTATAGCCGCGTTTTTTTGGGCTATAGCTGCGTTTTTTAAACGCGGCTATAGACCCCTTTTTTTTGTAGTGTCACCTATTTCTCCTCATCTCAAAGTGAATATGGTACTAGCCTTTTTCAAAACCACTAATTCTACAGGTTTGGGCATTATTGTAGATGGTCATAGTTCTCTTATTATGGTCTATACTGAATTAATTCCTTGCCAAGGAGACTTACTATGGATGGCTACAAACTGCCACGATCTGTTGAGAGCACTACACTTCTATCATGAACTGGGGAAGTTTGCCAACTCATAGTTGCTGACATTAATTCACTTGGGGGAACCATGCTTGAAGGAGATTTCGGATGTATTAGAACAAATTCACGCTTTTGTATATTAGGTAGGATGTATATCATGTAAGACAATTTCTAAACAGTGTAATAAGTTAGCCTATGTTCTGGCTAATCACGCCAAGGAGTTAAGGGAACTCTCAACTTGGATTGAGGGATATCCATCTTTTCTCCTCTTTATTGTACACTTGGATTCTTTTCAATGAAATTCTATCACTTTTGATTTTTTTTTTTTAAAATTTATTTAGGTTTGATCTATTTTATGATGATAAAGTAATAAACAAAGCTAAACCGATCTTTGTTTGTAATATTTAAAAACCAAAATTATATTCTCTTATTTCAATATATATTCCTTAATATATATATATATATATATTGAACTTTCTAAAAGTAAAAGGTTTAATTTCCTATATTCTCTTTAAACAAAGCTAAACCGATCTTTGTTTGTAATATTTAAAAACCAAAATTATATTCTCTTATTTCAATATATATTCCTTAATATATATATATATATATATTGAACTTTCTAAAAGTAAAAGGTTTAATTTCCTATATTCTCTTTAAATTTTATTTATAAAAAAATAAAATCATCCTGTATATATAAATGTTTGTATTTATATTCTCTATATTATATATAGAATTTATTGATTTTCAGTTATAATAATTATCTTATGCATCAAATATATCTCAGAATGCGTGGACCTTATAGGAGAGAGAAGATGCATATATCTTATGAATTAGGCAAGGTATATTTATTTTCATTTTTATAAATTCTTCAATTTGAATTTTATTTATTGATTAAATATGTATCAATATATATTTTATTTTTGGAACTTCCCTATGCATCGCATAGGTTAGCGATTAGTAATATGAAGGCCAAAACCCTGACCCACTTACAAACTCTCTTTCTGCTCCCCACGTGTAGATGAAACACAGTCAAAACCTTCACTCACTTCCCTGCAGACTACACACTCTGCAGCTTCTTTGAAAACAAAGGTTTGCACTCCAGATTCAGACCCCTCAAACTACACACACTCTTCAACTTCTTCATGTCATTCTTTCCTACAACTCAAACACCACACATCGTAAAAAGCACTAGCCCATCTTTAATAGCTTATTTTAACAATGTGGATTAGTTAATGATAGATAATATGTCATTCCTTTTTACCTTGACTCTTCTTTTTCCTCACTGCTTCAATTGCCACCCTGGAATTAAATTCCTTTAAGATTTCCAATCTCTCTTACCTCTCACGTTGTTTTACCAGTAACTACGAAAGGTTAGTTTTTCCTCTTTTCCTCCCATGATTTTTTTCCTCAATGGGTTTGTGGCTAATCCGCTTTAATTTAGATGTGTCTATCCATTTTTTATTGGTCTTCTTTGTGCTAGCTTCTTTTTTTGACAACTTTTTTCTTTCTAGATTCACAATTCCAGTTCAATTTTTTAATAATTTGGTATTTTATGGCATTAATTTGTTTTGAAAATCCAATGATTCATGTTGCAAAACTTTCATCTCATTCCCATTTAGATCATGCAAACCATGTGATTGATAAAATGCTTCACTCACTTCTGCATTGGCTAAAGTAAACTTCACACAAAGACTCATGTTATAGCTAAGCCAATTATTCCATACATCTATGACTTCCAAATTTCATTTTCTCATGTTGATTAATGGTTTAATTTTGTAGGATTTGAGGATCAGTTAATGCCATGTTGTGTCTATGGAGGGCTATTGTACAATTCCAATTCCAATGTCACTTGCAACCAAACTAGTTTCAATGTTTGCTTTGAAGAATTAAAATACAAAGCTGGAATGGTGTTCATTATACAGAAGCTGCCAATGCAATTTTTGCATCCTAAATACTCTCTATTAGCTGTGACAAAGTGAGATTTAATTAGTGGGATGTTATTTCCTTTCTTTTCTCAATTCCTCTAAAAGTATTCAAAGAAATCCTTGAACCAAGCATCTGAATGCTATTTTGCACCAAATACAACCCATCGTGAACTTCACCCACAACAATCATCTTCCAGCACATAAGGTCTTGGTGAGTTGACTAACTAACAAGAAAACAAGACAACAAGAACAAGACCTGGTGAGTTGACTAACTAATAAAAGGTTAAAAGAAAATGATGGAACACAGAGAACATTGGTAAGAGTAAGATTGGATGAAAGTGTAATAGAACCTATGTGAGTTACCATGGTTGTTTCACCATTAGGAAGTGCAACCACACAACTAACAGTAGTGAATTCAGTAAATAAATGAACAGAATGCACAATGTGATCAGTTGCCCCAGTGTTAATAACCCAAGTATCTCCATTAAAAGCTGTTCTATTGACTATATGTGCAGAAAAAATAGAATGCCTCAAATCAGAATTCCCAAGAAGGATATACCTGACATAGTGAGAGCATTATTAGACTTAGTAGCAGTTGCAGAAGAAGCTACTTATTGATCTGAATGAGGCTTGACCACACTACTAGCCATATGAACTTCATTAGTGAGGTGAGTAGCAGCTTGTATCTGATTGCCTAGCATAGTTAGAAATTGCTTGCATTGCTCCTGAGTAAATGGGAACTGTCTAGCATCATTGGATGATTGGCCATTCTCTGCAAGATCATCTTGAACACTCACTTGATTCACCATTGAAGTCTTTCCTTTAGGCTTAAAACCAAGAGGGAAACCATGTAGCTTGAAACACTTCTCCATGGTATGACCAAGTCTCCCACAGGGAGAACAAATAGGCCTATCCTTGCCCTTAGAATTCTTTCCTCCAGAAAAGGCAAAATTGAAAGTAGAATTGGAATTAGACCCTTTCACAACAAGGGTAGTGGACCCAATATGAGCATTGGAATTTCCCACATTCCTCTGCCTCTCTTCTTGAATCAACAAGGCATAGACTTTTTATGGAATGGAAGTGGCTCCCTTAACAAAATATGTCCCCTGATTTGAGAATAAGAATCATTGAGCCCCATTAAGAATTGCATCACTGAATCTTGAAAGTGAAGATTCTCAATTCTTTTGGATAGATTACAAGTGCATTTCCTACTAGTACATGTGGATTAGGCCTGAAAATCTTGAGTTGATCCCAATACACCTTTAATTGAGTGAAAAATGTAGTAATCGAAGAATCAGCTTGATTGATTGATGCAATATCCTTTTGCAACTGAAAAACCCTAGGTCCATTGCCTTGAGAATGTGTATCCCTAAGATCATTCCAGATTTCCAGTGTTGTGTCTCTATAGGTGATGCTAATTTTGATTTGAGGTGAAACTGCCTTATTCAACCAAGAACCAACCATATTATCACATGGAATCCAAACATCAACTGCTGCTAGAGTTTTTATCAACGGAGACAAAAGAGTGATAGTGCCATCAACAAAACCAAATTTATTCTTCGCAATCAAGGCCTTTTTCATGGATCGAGCCCAAGCATGGTAATTCTCACCAGTCAAAACTTCAGACACAAGCATAGCTCCAGGACTTTCAGCATGGTGAAGATACAAGGGATTCGAAATCTCTTCAACCAATGTTGGATCTTGCTCAGAAGAAGTGGACAAAGAAGAATTTGAGGTAGAAGCCATTGAAGTAGCTTCAAGCTTTCAAGAACAAAACCCTAGAAATTTGGGATTTTTGAGAGAATCTTAGCAGACTAAGCTCTGATACCATATGAGAGATTTAATAAGAATGAATTTCTCACTAACTTGCTTAATGATACATGGGATTGATCCTTATATACAATCAGAGTCTAAGTAACTAACTTAACAACTAACAGGAAAACTAAAGGCTCACACGTGCACAGTCATGTGCTTCACTAAACAATATACAAGACTAACTAAACTACATACAATACAAGCTATATACAATACATAGACTAAAACTACAAGTAGCTTAGCCATGTATATTGTCACTGATCTGCTCTGCCTCTTCATGCCCTGAGTCGTGATGCTGCTTTAATCTCTGATAAAAGGTTAGCTTAACAGTTTCCTTCATGAGAAATGCCATTGATTAGCTCCACATTCCAAGCCCGAAGAAGTAGTCACAATACTGTTACATACAATTACAATTATCAACCAAAAGAGACCATAAAATATGATATTTTCTCTATATCCAATTGGAAAGTAACAATATAGCGGTAGAAAGAGTGTAAGAAATGAAACCTATCAATAGTATCCACAAAAAAGTGAGTAGTTATTGTGTAGTTTGGGAGCATCACTCCATGAGAGGAGGGACTAATGCTCACTGACTAATCAATAAATTTCCCAAAGAAACATATATGAGAACACTATTTTCAATAACGCGAACCATGTACAATAGCTATATATGTGTCACTTACCCAAAAAAAATAAGAACTATTAATTCTTTAGGCCTGCTTGTTTTGTTTTGTTTGTTTGTTTCTTTTCTTTTCTTTTCTCTTCTTTTTTCTTTTTTTTGGGGGGGGGGGGGGGTTGGAGAATCAAATTCTTTAAGCTTTGTTAAGATGGAGCATTATGTGACCATGCCAAATTTTGTCTCACAAATAAGAATTATAAATTATAATGGTTAAATTACAGAATTACTAACTTGATTAGGACATTTTTAAATCTAAATCCTAAAACGTAACTTATCAAATTTTTTGTGATATACTATATAAATATAATAAAGGTTAGGTTTTGGAAATTGTGATTGTGCCAATGACAAGACGCATGTGTTACATGATGTACAATAGATAACTTATTACGTGACTTACTATTTATTAAAATATTTACTTCATCACGTGGTTACACAATTACACCAAATAACTCAATTATTTCTGATAAAATAATTACTAAATATTTTAAAAATGCTAGAGCTACCAGCACTGAGCAACCAAATGTATAATTGAATCCTAAAGCTATCACTTCCTTATGTCCACGTGCAAAATGCTTCAAGTAGAACTCTAAATCTCATCTCAAGGATATAGTTTGCTACTATTCCGAACCAGTCAAATACATTGAACACGTGAGGTCCAAAACGAACTTGAATATCTAAGAGCATCTCCAACAATGTATGTAAAGGCAAAATATTTTCTATTATAGAGAATGAGACCAAAAAAATGCTACTCTAATGGATTTTCTAAACTCTAAATTTTTTTTTTTGCTCATAATTAAGCAGTAGTTTATCAAATTTGATGGGCTTCTGCTCATTCTTCAAATATTTTTTTTATTATAATAATTAGGTATTGAATAAAAATATTGAAAGATGAGAAATGTTAAAAATAAATAAATAATGAATAAATATATAATATTTAAATAAGAAAAAAATTATTAAAAAATATATTTTAAAAAATTAATAAATATAAATAAAAATTATTATTTATTTTTTAAACAATATAAAAATTTAATGAATTTACAGAAGATGCTCTTACACATTTTGGGAATTCAGTACATGTTATGAAAACTACTTCTAAAGCATTTAAGCAATAGTGTTGCACGTGAAATAGGAAATAATCAAGGATTGCATGCCACGCCAAAGCAATCATGCAATCATGGTTCATGTTGAATTCAAGCCACCAACTTCACACAATGATGGATCTAGCTCTTTCATGTCAATGTCAGCCATTGATGTACGACCAACGTGTTGGAATACATAAATTAGTTTATTTTATTTCGAGATATTCGCTAGGAAAGTTTAGGCCTAACACTGTGGCTACGTACTAGATAGCTAGATTCTGGACCTACCACTTCTACTCCTATTGTTCATCTGGGCCCGTTGAATTATTTGGAAAACCACATATAATACAAAACATAGGCTAAGGACGAGCGATTGTTGCTATTGAGACGATGGTGGTCTATTCAAAGAAAATCACGTGAATTTCATTCCTCACGTACCCTATATATATAAACGGACCCTATATATATAAACTCTCCATTTCTTTATTTTATCTCATCAGCTACAAGATAGTCTCTAGTTTCTCGTTTCACTTCTTCCTTTCCACAATTATAACCCTTCCACCAGAAAACCAAAGAATCCTGAACCATTTCTTTTCCCCATAGTACATATATATATATATATATATATGGATAGCGTCAAGTCTGACCATATGCCCAGCCACACTTCTTCTTATAACAATAACCCATTAGACCCCGAGGAACTCAGGCGGCAAGGCCATATGATCATAGACTTCCTTGCTGATTATTATCGCGATGTAGAAAAATACCCGGTTCTAAGCCAAGTTGAACCAGGATATCTCCGAAGATGCTTGCCAGAGTCCACCCCAAATAAACCAGAACCCATTGAAACCATTCTTCAGGATGTACAGGAGCACATAGTTCCTGGTTTAACACATTGGCAAAGCCCTAACTTCTTTGCTTACTTCCAATGCACTAGTAGCATTGCAGGGTTTCTAGGCGAGACGCTTAGCACCGGCTTCAATGTGGTCGGATTCAATTGGGTTGCATCACCAGCAGCTACTGAACTAGAGACAATAGTCATGGATTGGCTTGGAGAGATGCTTGAGCTGCCAAAGTCTTTCCTTTTCTCTGGCAATGGCGGGGGTGTGCTACAAGGGACTACTTGTGAGGCCGTTTTGTGCACAATTGTCGCTGCAAGGGATCAAATGTTAAGCCATATTGGGAGAGAGAACCTCTTAAAGTTGGTCGTTTATGCTTCTGACCAGACACATAGTGCAATCCAAAAAGCAGCACAAATAGCAGGGATCCATCCAATGAATTTCAGAGCCATCAAGACTTCTAAGTCAACATCATATGCACTATCACCTGACTCACTACGATCCCAAGTTTGCGAAGATGTGGAAGCAGGCCTAGTCCCATTGTTTTTATGTGCCACTGTGGGAACAACTTCAACGGCTGCCATTGATCCACTAGAATCATTATGTGCTGTGGCAAAAGAATATGGAATGTGGGTTCATGTTGATGCTGCTTATGCCGGAAGCGCCTGTATTTGTCCTGAGTTTCGGCACTTCATCGATGGTGTTGAGGGTGCAAACTCATTTAGTCTCAACGCACACATGTGGTTCTTAACCACTTTGGATTGTTGTTGCCTTTGGGTAAAAGATCCTAGTGCCTTGATAAAATCACTCTCAACCAACCCTGAGTACTTGAGGAATAAAGCCACGGATTCAAAGCAAGTGGTAGACTATAAAGACTGGCAGATAACCCTAAGCCGAAGCTTTCGTTCAGTGGCGACTTCAGGAATTTTTTTTAGGGTGTTCCTCAGTGGGCTTGCTTTGTTACAATTTTTTTTCTTCAAATTCTCTGTTACAATTTTTTCTTTTTCAGATTTTAGATCAAATTTTTTTTTTTATTTTTTATTTTAGCTTTTTCTTTATGCTTGAAAGCAATATTATGAATACTGTTTTGGATCCTGTTTCGGTTTGTTTAGTGAAACAGAATATTTCGGTACCGATCTATTTCGACATACCGTTTTAAGGTGTTTCAGGATTTCTAAAAAAAATTAAAAATAATATATATTTATATTTTCTTATACAACATAAAATTATTGATCCAAATAAGTAAACTTCAAATAAAACAATCATTTAGTTTTCCTTTTTTGACACTCAATTTATTTAGTTATTACATAACAATTACTGTTTTAGAATATTAAAACATAAATATATAATTAAACAATGAAAAACAACAACCAAAAATAGTACAATAAGAGTGTATATATGTATATCAAGGGAGTGTAACCTATTCAAACAATCAATAATAATAATAATAGTAATCTATGATTTCCAAACTTAAACAACCAATTATATATATATATATATATGAAAATATGGAACCTTTATTACAATAGGTGAATATAAGTACATTGATGTGGGAATGGTATAGAGGGAACCATTTACAAGGACTTGAATCACCTGAGTGAAAGGCTGAAAGCTTGCCTCATGGCCATCTGTCCAAAGCTTTAACCCATATGTCTTTTCACTTGGTCACATGACCATGTGGGGGTAAAGAGTGAAGACAAAGACAAAGTCCTCTCACTTCCCATCTCAATTTAAATTTCCATTAGAAATTCACGTGGGGTGAAAACCAAAAGGTGAAATTGAAAAAAGAGAAGAGGCTTGGCAGATGTGTTGGTGAGAGCGAGACCGATAAGAAGAAGAAGAAGCAAAAGTAGCAGCAATGGTGTTCTGCAGCAACAACATATGCTAAATCTGGTTATACAAAACCCTCTTCTTCTTACTCTACTTCTTTTCAACCCTCTTGTTTCTCAAAAATTTGCAAAGAAATCAAAACTTTTGTTTCGCTTCGGTATCCAGTTACCAGCCAAAACCCTCTTTTTTTTTGGAAATAGAACAAATAATTTTTTATTTTATTTTATTTGAGGGTGTTCCTAATTTTGATCGAGGGTGTTCCTAATTTTTTTTTTAGAGGGTAAACAAATAAAAAAAAATTTAATTATTATACATAATTTTTTTTTTTTTTTAGGTCAGGGTGTTCCTAGGAACACCCTGACATGAACGTGGCGTTGCCACTGATTTCGTTCCTTGAAATTATGGTTTGTGCTTAGAAGCTATGGTGTAGCTAACCTTAGGAGCTTCATGAGAAACCATGTGAAAATGGCCAACCTTTTTGAGGGGCTTGTAGCTATGGATAAAAGATTTGAAATCGTGGTACCTATAAATTTTGCCATGGTTTGTTTCAGGATTTTGCCATCAGCACTAAGTGAGACAGTATACAAAAATGGTAAGCTTGACATAGTAAGCGAGGAACATGCGAATGAGGAAAACCGCAAATTGTTGGAGTCCATCAACATGTCGGGCTGTGTCTTCATGACTCATGCTGTGGTCGAGGGAGTATACGTGATACGATTTGCCGTTGGTGCAACTCTAGTTGAGGAACGACACGTTATCACGGCTTGGAAAGTGGTGCAGGAGCATGCAAAATTCATACTAAGCACTTATAAACCACGAGCTCTTCTTGTGTAAGCCTAGCTAGGCTGAATCTTCTTTGCATGCAGCCAGTAAAATATTTTTTTTTTTCGCACAATAAGTGGGGGGTAAGGATTTGACATTTAGCTCTTCCCATGAGAAGAATCAATCCCCTCCACCATTTATTAAAATATTACCAATGTAATTTTGAATTTAAAAATAAAAGCATGAATTTGCTAAGCGTGTTTACTGAAAGATTATAAACTAGCTTTTTTTTATTTTTTTATTTTAAGTACTGTTTGTTGTTCTCATATTACTTTTTGTCTAAACTTTATTTCAATAATCAAATTTTCAAATTTTTTAAAAATATGCTTACTTTTAACTTTTTGTCTTATCTTATGCAAATAATTTATCGAAAATAAACAATTCACAAATAGATTTTCATTTAAGAACAACTTATCTATAACCTTTTGATGAAAACATTTATTAAAAGTATTATAGAGAATAGTTAACTTTTAGTCTAATTTTTTTGTTTTTTAGAAATATGTTAATTTTTAGTTTTTTGTCCCATATTAATCAAATAATCTATCGAAAATAAACAATTCACAAACTGACCTCCATTTGAGAATAACTTATCTATAGCCCTTTGACAAAAATACTTATTAATAATATTGTAGATAAAAGTTAAAAACTAAATATAATAAGTTAATTGTTTATTTTTACTAAAAATACTCCAGCAAAAAGAGTGAATGAAACCAGCAATAATAAAAAAGTAACTAACATTTGTGCAAAAACTAGGGCATGGGACCCGCAAACAATCAACTTTACCATACTTTTTAAGCAAAAGGTTATAGTGGGACTGTAAGAGCATTTTTATTGGCAATTGTAATTGGGATGCAGGGAAAATTTAGTATCAATACACAAAAAAAGCCTAACAATTGAACTTGGAAAATTGGAGAATTGCAAATTTTTTTGTAATTGTGCTACGGTGCCATCCTAAATGTAGGACGGCATTGTTACACAATTGTAAAAATTATAATATATTTTAATTCTAAAAAGTCACTATAGCACTGTAGCAGCAACACAAAAATTATATATTATATTATTTTAGTGGGTAATACATATTATTTTAATGAGTAGAATAAGAAAATAAAAGTTAGGATGTTGGTTGTGTTGTAAAATGATATGGTATAATTGGTAAAGTAGTTTTTTGATATGGTAAAATAGAATATGATGGAAGTTGCGGATGCGAATGCTCTAACACCTATAAAAAAAAATAAAAATAAAAAGTTCTAGCATTAAAATTTAAGGGTAATTTTGTAAATTACTCCCTAAGATATTTCTAGCAAGTGGACAAGTGGTCCACATTATTTCATCAACCCCTCCTAAAGCCTACAAGTAGGGGTGTACAGCCAACCCGCCAACCCACCAACCCACCAAAACCAACTTAAGTCAGCAAGTAGGGTTGGGTCGATTTTTAGTGGTTGGTGAGTTGGGTTGGGTAATGAAATTTTTTTTTAATAGTGGGTCAAGTTGGGTGCGAGTCATAACAATCACAAACCCGCCTAACTCGACCCGACCCATCTATATATTTAAAATTTAAATTATATATATAGAAATATATTATATAATTAATAATGTTTTCTCATATTCGGCTCTTCCTATCTAAAACTCAATTACCTTACAAACCCTTACAATCTTATTTCTCTCTTTGTCACCTCCCACTCCCACTCTCTCATTCCACTCCTATTTGTTTATAACTGAGTTGAGATACTAGTTCATGTATATTTTATTTATTAACTCAGTTGGATACGTTTTGTTTATAACTGAGTTAGAATACTAGTTTATGATTTTATTTATCAACTCAAGTGGCAAGTGGGATATATATTTTTCCTGCTCAAGTTAGTATTAATAGTAATAAAAAAAATTGTCCAACCTATAGGTTCAACCTGACCCAACCTAATCCATGTAGGTTGGGTTGGGTTGTACCCCTGTGATGAGTTGGATTGAGTTGGATTTTTTTTTAACCCACCATAGTGGGTTGAGTCGAAAAATTCCCTCAACTCGACCCATGCACACACCTACCTACACGTTCTCTCCCTCTCCGTTGTAATTTTCTCTCTTCTTGGTTCTCACCTTCCTCCATGGCCGAACCATTGAAGTCCTATATCCTTACCACCACCTCACATCACCTCCTCCATAACTCGAATCCAACAAGTATGATCTTCCATGAATTTCAGCTACCCTAAAATACTATTTTAATGTGAATTTCTATAGACCCACTTCCTTGATTATTTCATTTATGGCACAATACTTGTGTGGAGTCAATCCAATGGTTAAGGATAACTCTTTGGTAGTGGTACTACGGTTTTTGTTTTTGGGGTTTTGAGGTGTGGGTGTGTGATAATTGGTTTTAATTATGGTATTCAACCATGGAGGTTTTGGGCACCTTGGTTTATTTGAGGGAGGAGGAGCTGACCTTCGAGTGTTTTATGATGATTTTTTTGTTTTGAGTTGTGTTGTGGGAATATGGTTTTTGACATGTGAAAAATTGATGAAAATAATTACTATTATTTGCTTTAGTTGTGTGAGAATGTGCTTATTGCATGTCAAGTGTTTGATAAATTGTTTACATGAGATTATGGGTTTCATTTCTTGTTTTTAATATGATCTAAGACATGTGGTTTGGTTTAATCACTTGGTGCCCAAAAGGAAACTCATGAGATATGCTACCTCTATTTTGAAGTGATGTGTTTTATGTTATCAAATAAATGCTCATTGTTTGCGGTAGTGGATTAAAATGCTTTGGTTGTATTATGGTCCTTTGAATCACTTGTATGCTTTTTTGATATCCTTTGGGTACAGGTGCCTTGGGATAGTCAAGTTAGGGTTTAGGCCCTTAATTTGATTTTAGGGGACCATTTTCGTTCTATGGAGACAAGTTTGATGGAACTTTGTGATAGACCTTGTTATTGATAGGCTTGATCATTGTGTTTCTAGGTTTTGAGATTCTTGGTGATGGACTTAGAGATTGGATGGCTTGCTTTGGGTGATGCCCGATGGACGTAAAATTGGTTGGCCTTCCGAGGTAAGTGGCTTTTTAACGCGATTTTTGGAAAATAACCATGTTGCATAAACGTTATTTTGGGTCAAACACATTTTGAAAAATTATTTGTGGGACTATGTTTTCTTAAAAAGTATTGTGTTGTGACCCTATTATATATGACTACTTATTAAAAGTGTATCATATTTGGTAATGCATATGGGGAAATGCATGATTTGTTAGCATGGAGAAGATGAGCATCTTTTATAAAATTCTTGGGAATGGATTTTATAAATTTATTGCATTATTTGCAAATTCTAAAGTTGCTTTATTTTGGCTTGTATTATTTGGGAAATTTTATGATGAGAAATGGTTTCGAGGACTTTGAGAATATTGTGGGTATTTGGTTATTGAAATATTTATGAAACTACTTGGGAGTGAACTGTGTATTTCAAATACATTAACTTGTGATCTTTTGGTGTGGTTTTGCCGTTGTGCAATGATATTGGCGATTACCCTGTCTATGTGACGAACGGTCTGTGTGACGACCACGTTTGTGTGACGAACAGTGTATGTGACGACCATGTTTGTCTGACGACCCCTCTAAATGACGACCCCTCTGTTTGACGACTCGGTCTGTGTGACGACCCCGTCTGTGTGATGACCCATCTGTGTGACAACCTTGTCATGCAACCGTGGGTAAGGTTCTGGTTTTGAAATGATATTAGATATTTTTTATGGCTCACAGTAAATAACATGTCGTTTTATAGTTATTTTGGGAAGCTTGGAGCTACATTATTTCTATCATTCTTGTCATGTTGTTATGGAAATTGATTTTGCATAAATTAAATGAAAATTCCCAATTTATAGCATGTTTGGTAAAAGGTGCATTATCATGAAACTTGCATTTCCCCCACCCCCATTAATTATGCTACTTATTGGGCTTTACCTCATCTCACTCTCCAACAGTTTTACAGATAAATTAGCTACACCTTGTGCATGAAGCTTAATTTGTTGTTGGTGACTGAAGTACTATATTGAATTGGGAGACTTGAGCCATAAATGGTTGGTGACTCAATCTTGCAAAGTGTAACAAGGTCATAATTAATTCTATTGGAGATTGGGCATTTGAGGTTTGTTAGCCTTCGGTGCGGTAGGCCTAGATTCAATGTTGAGGTTGCGTATTCTAGAAAGGATATGGCTCTGTGTAATCCAATTGGAGTTTTGTAATATATCCATGTATTAAGTGGAGGCACATGATTTTTAGTTATTGTTTTTAAATGTGTTTTAGAGCTCTAACTTGTAATGTGGAGATTTCAATATGGTTATATATTTGTATCCTGTGGAAAAGAAAAAAATATATATATCCTATAGTCTCTCTCCTAGTGGTTCTTTTGTTATGCTTTGGACCCTTTTGAGTTTGGGGCATGACAGGGACCCCCAATGTGCCGAGCTAGTTGACTAATTAAGCTCCCTTAAGCCCAAAAAAAAAAAAAAAAAAAAATTCTTCTTTGTGGTGCCCACAAATAGTTGAAGCAATAAGTAATAAGCTTGCAATTTTAAGCTATTTAAGTGCATCCCAAATGCACACTTAAATCCTAGCGAAAACTTTTAGCATTTAATCAAGATCTACAAATAAAATTGCTCTTCTAGCAAGGGAATGAACAAGCCGGTTGCCCTCCCTTTTTACATGTTTGAAGCTATATTTATGAAAAGCCTTTGATAGAATCCAAATCTCTTCAATAACATGACCAAACATAGTTTTTGGTGGCGTCTGGTTGTTGATTGCTGTGACAATTCTCTGACTATCACCTTCGAATTCCACCATAGAAATGCAAAGTTCTCTAGCAAAACTTACTACCATACTAGATGCCAAGGCTTCCACCAAATCAACTGACTGAGGTAGTGGAATTTTTTTGCTAAGGGCTACTATTACATTCCTATAAGAATCATGAATCACTACACCAATACCAGCTAAGGAGAGCTCAGAGAAAATCATTCCATCAAAATTTGCTTTGTACATTCCTTCACTTAGAGGGTTCCACCTAACCAAACTCCTCGGTTGCACATCTCTAAGAGGTTTTCGTTGCACATTGAAGAATTCATTGAGTAGTTCCTTAGCTTTAAATGCCACTTCTGTCAAAGCCCATGTTGGTTGCTTCTCTCTAATCCTATTTCTTCTTTGCCGAAGGCACTAGGTGATCATAGAAAATAATGCTACCGTGAGAGGAGGAGCTTGTTCAATCACTGTACTAGCCAATTCAGACACTTGGAACTTACCCAGCTCAATAAAGCTTGATCTTGTTGATGTTATGCGGATAATTATTGATTAATTATGGTTATAGGTTTCCCTTTGACTCAAGGAGGAATTGAGATCGACATGGTTTTGTTCTTGTAGACACTCACTTTTGCACCCATGATTTAATCAAGGAGAATGACTTGAATGACCAATCCATATACCCCAAAAATCATAATTGCATTACATGCATCAACTTGTCTTTGCATTACATGCATCAATTCATTTATTGCATATCATAAAAATGATCTTGAGATTCTAATGGTCATAATAGTGTTTTCGGTTTTCAAATCGGACTATCGAATCGAAAGATATCACATGTTCAAGTTTGCACGGTCAACATGCATTGTGTCTAGGTAGAATCGATCACACATGATCAATATAAATTAATTCTGATAGGTTAAACAATTCAAATTAATTAAATAATTTTGTAATTTGTTGATAATTAGTGTTTAAAATGGGGATGCATGCATGAGAATAAAAGGGATGATTGGATAACAATAAAATTCTGGACAATTTGAACTTTATCAAGATTTATTTTAGGGTATTTATCTTCAAGATAATTATTCTTAAATAGCCTAAATTATCTAGAAAAGCGATAAAAAATCATAGACGGAGGATGAAAACGCTTCTAAGTACAAGGACCAGCCAAAAAAACCTTAGAAGAGGAGTCCAAATGGCACCCAAATATGAAACAGCATTTAGGGTCCAAGAGCCAATTCGGCACTTTTGGAATAACGAATGGCACTCTAAAAGTGCCAAATTTTCCTTGGTTGGGCTTTGGCCCAACGACTTTCGGGTGACGATAAAGCACACCATTTTCGATCTTTTCAAAAAATGATGCGTCCAAATTCAAACTCTAATCGTCCGTACCTATTTTTTAGAGTCTTCTGGACTCTATAAATAGAGACTGAACCTCATAATTTAGCACATTTTTTTTACGCTCTGAGAGGCATACGTTTTGGAGACTCACAAATTGCTGAGATTAATTGATCCTCTATGAGATTTGCTACAAGAATTAGGGTTTTTAGGTTTCAAAGATAGCTGCACAAGTTTCTTTGAACCCTAAGGGTCCATTTGGTTGGAGGAGTGGAAAAGTGAAGGGATATGGAAAATTGTGGAAGAATGGAAAAGTGGGAGGATGAAAAATATTTAGTTTTCCTTTTTGTGTGTTTGGTTGGAGGGGTGGAAAAGTGGGAGGGTGGAAAACTCTTTTATTTGGTTGGAGAGAAAAATGGAAGGATGAAAAATGTAATTTATATAAATTGACTATTATACCCTTATTATATAATATGTAAGAAATAGAGATATTTGTACTTATGAAATAATATAAAATTTACCACATTATATATATATATATATAAATTTATGTTATTATTTTTATTATTATAATGTAAAAATTACAATAATTTACAACTTGATCAGGTCATGTTGAAATAAAAAATAAAAAAATAAAAAAGAGAAGAGAACACGTTGGTGTGCTATGAAGGTAAGATGAGAAAAGACAAAAGTGATAAGAGCAACCGCATTAATTTGTCTACAAATTCTTTCTATTTTACACAAAAAACTTACTTTTTTCTATTTTACACCATTATTTTTACAAAATACCTACATCAATTTATCTATTATACCCTTTATTTTTTATTAAAACAATATTTCTCTTCCTCTTCTATTATTTCCCACCTACCCCCCACCTAACCCCTCCTTCTTTATTTTTTTTCATCCACACTTTTCTTTTCTTTTCTTTTTTTATTTCCTCTTTTTTTTTCTCCTCCACACCTTTCCCTTATCCCTATCTCCACATTTTTTTTTCTTTTTATCTGTAGCACGTCTAAGCTCTCCATCCTCTTATGTTCACTTTCCTCTTTTTCTTTTCTTTTCCTTTTCTTCTCTAGCTCTTCATCTGAGCTCTATCTTTCATTTTCACTTTCCTTTTTTCTTTTCTTCTCTAACTCTTCGTCTGAGCTCTATCTTCCATTTTCACTTTTCTTTTTTCTTTTCTTCTCTAGCACTACGTCTACTCCAGAGCATTCAAGAAGCACCAATGCATGTCCTCCTTCCACCGTGGCTTAGATGGGTCTGCTTCTTTTTTTTTTTTTTTTTTTTTTTAATAATTTGATTAGTTTTAGAATAAATCCTATTTCTTCTTTGCCGAAGGCACTAGGTGATCATAGAAAATAATGCTACCGTGAGAGGAGGAGCTTGTTCAATCACTGTACTAGCCAATTCAGACACTTGGAACTTACCCAGCTCGATAAAGCTTGATCTTGTTGATGTTATGCGGATAATTATTGATTAATTATGGTTATAGGTTTCCCTTTGACTCAAGGAGAAATTGAGATCGACATGGTTTTGTTCTTGTAGACACTCAATTTTGCACCCATGATTTAATCAAGGAGAATGACTTCAATGACCAATCCATGTACCCCAAAAATCATAATTGCATTACATGCATCAACTTGTCTTTGCATTACATGCATCAATTCATTCATTGCATATCATAAAAATGATCATGAGATTCTAATGGTCACAACAGTATTTTCGGCTTTCAAATCGGACTATCGGATCGAAAGATATCACATGATCAAGTTTGCACAATCAACATGCATTGTGTCTAAGTAGAATCAATCACACATGATCAATATAAATTAATTCTGATAGGTTAAACAATTCAAATTAATTAAATAATTTTGTAATTTGTTGATAATTAGTGTTTAAAATGGGGATGCATGCATGGGAATAAAAGGGATGATTGAATAATAATAAAATTCTGGATAATTTGAACTTTATCAAGATTTATTTTAGGGTATTTATCTTCAAGATAATTATTCTTAAATAGCCTAAATTATCTAGAAAAGAGATAAAAAAAAATCATAGACGGAGGATGATAACGCTTCTAAGTACAAGGATTGGCCAAAAAACCTTAGAAGAGGAGTCCAAATGGCACCCAAACATGAAACAGCATTTAGGGTCCAAGAGCCAATTCAACACTTTTGGAATGACAAACGGCACTCTAAAAGTGCTGAATTTTCCTTGGTTGGGCTTTGGCCTAACGGCCTTCGGGTGACGATAAGGCACACCCTTTTCAATCTTTTCGTAAAATGATGCATCCGAATTCAAACCCTAATCGTCCGTACCTATTTTTTAGAGTCTTCTGGACTCTATAAATAGAAACTGAAACTCATAATTTAGCACCCTTTTTATACGCTCTGAGAGGCATACGTTTTGGAGACTCACAAATTGCAGAGATTAATTGATCCTCTATGAGATTTGCTACAAGAATTAGGGTTTTTAGGTTTCAAAGATAGCTGCACAAGTTTCTTTGAACTCTAAAACATCCTCTTAAGTAGAAGAGTGCTCATGCAAGAGCTTGCTTTCTAACCCTTTTGTTCTTATGTTCTTTCATCATGATGATGCATGCTTTCTTGTTTTAAATATGCATGTTCTGATTTGTTAATTTAGATTATCAAAATATGTTCCTGGTTCTTTTATCATTACTATAATCTGTTTCTTAGTTTTAGAAATCTGCATGTACTAAATTGATTTTTTTTTTTTTTAATAAATAAAACAGATCTACATCTTTCTTAGATGTAGATCTGAGTTTTCATCAAAATAAAACATATCTGCATTTTTTTAGATATAGATCTGAATTTTTCTTAAAATAAAGAACGGATTTTGTATATTCTTTAGATACAGATCTAATTTTTTAACGCATGCAAATTTTTGAAATAATGAAAGAGATCACGAATTGTTGTTTTGTTGTTTGTTTTGTTTGAGTCATGTAGCATGAAATTATTTTGTGAATGAGATTCTCTTCATAAAAAATATATCTTTTTCAAATATAGAAACATATCTGATTTTTCTGTTACATAGAACCCTTTTATATATATATATATATATATCATCATCATCATCAATTAAAACAGATCTGATCTTTTACAAAACTCAAAACCATTTTTTTTATCTCTTAAAAAATAGATCTGAATTTTTTTAACAAACCAAAAGACTTTGTGTTTTATTAATAAAAACAAATCTAAATTTTCTCTTCAAAAACCCTTTTTTTTTTTACACATATAAAAACATATCTGATTTTTTTTTTTATAAGTCAAAATCAATTTTTTTTAATCATTAAAATAAATCTGAATTTTTTTCAAACAAAAGGAGGATACATTCATAAATGGTTTTGTGTGATCTATTTAACATTTTCAACATATCATTCATGACATGTATAAAATGGTACATTGGTCACTAAAGTCTAGAAGACCAGACTCTATCTAGGTGAAATGGGTGCCTAACACATTCCCATTCCGTAAACTAGCCTCCGGAATTTGGTCTTTGGCTAAGTAGATCTAGTCTTGTCTTTACTTTTTATTTTGGGTAGAATGTAACTAGGACAAAAAGCCATGCATTTTGGTAAAATGTAACTAGGACCCAAAGCCATGTAAATTTTCAATTTTTTTCAAATATGTATTTTTTTTATTCAATCAATGAATGGAACTATTCAGTCATGTATTTTGTAATTAGTATTTTTTTTTTCTTATTTTTTTGTATAAAAAATAAGTATCAACTCCACACCACTTACCCAAAAAGAGGGGTGTCCTAAAAGGTATCTGAATCTCTTTTTTGAGTGACGCTTTTTTCGAGGTCTCTCACAGTTCCCTCCACAATACTAATTAAATTACAACTTTTCAAATAAGGGAGGAATTGGCAAGCGACAAAATATGATTTGTTTGATCAAGCTTGATCAACACAAGGTGAGACAAATTATGCAATGAGGAAGAGGCCGTTGTTGCAAGACTTATTTTTATATATATAATTTTTTTGGGGGAGGGGAGATTTGAGCTATGATATTTCCGTTAAAACTGCCAGCAATTGTTAATTAAGATATAAGACTCTTGGCATTGCAAGACTTATTAGACTTTTACATCATGAAAGAAGAGTAACACAAGGTTTTTTTTTTTTTCTTTAATAATTGGATATTTACAATAGAAGAGGGGATTGAAACCCTAGATGTTATGAACAAACTAAAAGGTACCAAAAAGTTGAAATGCAAACTCTTGATAGCAACACAAGGTTTTAAGATGGGATTTCAAGTTATAGAATACCTTCCCAAAGTATTTGTTTATATACAGAAAATAAATATTAGCAAATATTCAAATTTAAAATATAGAATTAAGTGTGATTATGTAACCGCTTCCTTAACTTGCTATCATCATTAGATACTTGATTCTTGCTTAGAAGCTTTAATACCTTTATCCTTCCTATGATCTTGTTTTTACTAATATTGTTCTTTGTCAAAACGTTCAATTGGCAGTCCCTTTCTTCCTTATCATCCACATGTTTTGCCCACCTTCAGAACCTCATGTACAGCCAGCCCCCTTCGTCATGAGGAGGCATCTTTGATCTAGTCTTCAATTTATAATTTAAGAGTAAGAAATTATACAAGGGTAAGAACTAAGGACTTCGTCTAGGCCAAATAAGAAATGAGTGGAGCTATCATACTTGTTTGAGGTCCGCTTAATTTCTTCTTCGCCCTGGTTTTACAAGTAGTTTTGCTTTATTTTTCCCAAGTCAAGTCAACACATGTTGCATTTAACAAGAAGACATAAATGTAAGAAGACCTTTTTCTTGTATATAAGAAGAAATTTTATTTAAGAAACTAGACAACCAGCGGTCATTACAAAAAACTGGTTCTATAATGGCGTTTTAAAAATACCTATAGCAGCATTTCCAACGGCCTATAGTGGCGTTTTTAAAACGCCACTATAGGTCCAGGACCTAGTGGCATTTGTCAAACGCCACTATAGGCACTTTTTATTTTATTTTATTTTATTCGGTTGGGTAGGGCCTATAGTGGCATTTGGAAAATGCTACTATAGGAATTTGTAAGAGTATGACCTATAGTGGCGTTTGCAAAACGCCACTATAGCCCAACACAAAAAAAAAAAAAAATTTTTATGTATTTTGTTTTATTTTGTATCTTTTAATTTAATTAAAAAAAATTCACGTAAAAAAAAATTGTTAATTTTTGGTAATCAAAATTTTTTTTGGTGGTTTTTTGGCTGTAGTGGCGTTTGTAGAGTCTATAGTGGCGTTTCAGAAACGTTACTATTGTACCATCACTATAGACCTGTGGCGTTTGACAAACGCCACTATAGCCTTTTTCAAAAAAAAAAAATTGGTCTGTAGTGGCATTTGCAGGCGGTCCAAACGCCATTATAGGGCGGTCCTATAGTGGCGTTTTTTTATAAAATGCCGTTATAGGTCTATAATGGCAGTACAATAGTGGCGTTTTTAGTACCTATAATGGCGTTTATGACCAGTTTTTTGTAGTGAGTATACAAAGAAATCAAGAGCTAACAACACTGCCAGCTACAAAAACACCAACACTGACTAATTAATTGATTTAAAGTAGAAGTTATTATTGTTGTCAAGTAGCAAGGGTTGTGACAACTGCTCTCCCTTCTTACCATTTTTATACTTAAAGAATCCTTTATTATAGCTAATGAATCCGCTTAATGAAGAAACTTTTTGAAATCATGTTCTAGCTACTAGGAGCTATTTAACATTAAAGCCTGAAGATGTAGTAGCATATGCAAGGAACTCCTTGTCACATTCAAAATTGACCATATCTTCCGCGTTCAAGTCTATCCATGCCTCTATTCCATCCCCAAGTTTGGAGTCTGAAAATGTAATCAGATTCTTGAAAGGTAAACTAACCCAACCAACCAAAAAAAGTCTTTCCCCACCCAAAGTCAACGTCATATCACCGCACAATGCAGTGAAATTTAAGATAACATTATCTTGTGTCATGATTTTTCCACTCAGCTTTCCGAGAATATCTAAGTGTTCACTACCTTGTAGTTTTATCACGTAGTCCTTGTCAATTTTTCTTTTTGCATCTCTCAACTTGACCACAATGCCATACCAATCTTCCCGGCTGGTTTCTTTAGACGCGATGGTTGTTGTGACTTGGAATAAATTTCCAAAAGAGTAGTCAGATAATGGGGGATCCATTCTCGTCCTCAAATTCACTGCATGAAGAATTATGTGGAGCCTTTCAATCTTAGACTTCAGTTGATCAGTGGCAACTACATATCGACTCCATATAAAAGCCAACAAGGCCACAACACGGCTGGGGTATACCGAGCTTCTCTTTTGCCATAATAGCTTTTGAACCAATTCCAGATAAAGAAGTTATAGGTGGGAAGAGAATGGATGATTGAAATTGTGAATATATCTCACTCTCACCTCTAGATGTGGATGCCCAATCTTTCACAAACGTGCTAAAGGATGAGCCTTCATCATTGCAGTCTACAATAATATTGTCTTTAACGCAGCCAGCTAAAGGTAGTAGCACTTTAAGACATCGGACAATGATTTCTTCGGCACACTAGATTTGGCAGTTTCACTGCTGAATTTTGAGTAAGCATCATTCTTATTGTACAAGCAGATAGAAGAAATATACACCGGAGGCATTATTTGGTCGAGAAAGGAAAGCTGATAATGGCAAAGATGGGTGGATGTTGGTGAAGATGGTTTGATAATCTCGTTTGAGATTACTTTGAACGACTTAGAGAGATTCATTTTATCTTGGCATTCAAAGTTCAAACTACTTTGAACAAGTGCTTCTATGACTCTTATGCAAATGGTGGTAAGTATAAGTGTATGTGTATATATAAATATATATATTAGACTACAAGATAGGTTCAAATTACATTTAATGTAACTTGATAAGAGTTACACCATTTGTAGACCGTAGATTTGTAATTGATCTAATAGTTAAAAAAATAGCATTAAATGCTAATTGACTTACACTTCATTCACTTAATTAATAGCAGTTTTGTTTCTTTCTCCTTATTTATTATTCAAAACCTTTTACATATATTCCTTTTATTGCCAATGAATTTACAAATATATTTCAATACTTTTTTCTTTTCTTTTTTTCTTTTTTGTTGAGTTCGTACTACTCTTTTTTTTTCCCCCCTTCTTTTAAGCCGGTCATACTCTTATGGTCTTATCAATTATGAATATATATCTTGTTTCGTTAAAAATAAATAAATGGGTAAGTGTTGTTTAATGACTGACCAAGCTTGTAATTTTTTGATTTGATATAGAATTTAATCTTCACAGAGACAATGTGAGACCAAGGTACTCTGTACTTCCCTCAGCAGTTTTTAATCTAATGACTGACCAAGCTTGTAATTTATCTGATGCCACTAGTGCTAATCTAATTTCCGTTAGATTTTTTGTCCCTTCAAAAGATGTGTCTATCATAACTTTGTATTTTTAACATAACTTTGTATTTTTCTCATTCACGGACAGTAATACAATCTATGATGATAATCAATGTGTCCGATGTTGGTATTGTCCTAAACGATGGTTTGGTTCATCGAGCTTGGATCACCTACAATGGTCCACGTCATTGGATGGATATTTGTTTAGGATCAAAAGATGAAGATTATCCAACAAAACCAATCTTCTCTGAGCAACTTGATCTCTCACTGTTTCTCAATGAATACATGTTCATAGGATTTTCAGCTTCCACAGGCAATTTGACTCAAATCCGCAACGTCTTGTCATGGAATTTCACGTCCACAAGCCAAGCCTTTCTTCGTATTCCTTCAACAGAAACATGTGAGAGAAA
Organism: Quercus suber; assembly: GCF_002906115.3. NCBI lineage: Eukaryota > Viridiplantae > Streptophyta > Magnoliopsida > Fagales > Fagaceae > Quercus > Quercus suber. The sequence goes on from NW_027069659.1 coordinate 988,162, forward strand.
GATCATTGTCGAGGATGGTTTTGGGACTAGGAAAGCTCGTGCAGAACCACCAGGCAGCTTCTTGATTTTTGTGGCTGTGGTAGAGAAGAGAGAGAGAGTTAGATGTAATATTTTTTTTGGGTTTAAAGCTAGATAGGTATAAAATATAATAAATGAGGGATAATTAATGAGATTCTAATCAAAATATTAGTATTAATAAGGGTCTTTTTTGACCGTTGGATTTACTTAAATCCAATGGTTTTAAAAAGATGTAGCTCTAAAGAGTTACACTAGGTGTAACTTGAACCCATCTCATTAGATTACACTTTAATTCATGTTCATAAAGTGTATAAAAAAAATAGAGATTTTATAATATAAAAATTCAAAAAAAAAAAAAAAAAAAAAAAAACAGAGATTTTATAATATATAAAAAAAATAAAAATAAAAAATAAAAAACTAAGCTATTCTTTCAATTTTTCATTGGTTCGTTCTTTATTAGCATTTATGCATTTGTTAAATTGGAATCATGATGTCAGGTGATTTATATATATTATTCTAAACTTTAATTCATAATACATTTTACCCTTTGAAATTTAAAATAATTGTTTTCATTATTTAAAAAGCATAAATTAATGATTTTAGTCTCTAACATGTCTAATTGAGCTATGACATGTCAATTTAGTTTGGCTATATATGTCATTCTTCCCTTAGAGATATTTAATCATATGGATTAGAAGTTATCATTTTATGTAAATTAAAGATTAGAAATGACCGCTTTAAACTTCAACTTCTTTAAATGGCTATTGTAATAATAAAATGACGTCACCTCTCCCTCATTTCTATATCAAATTGAACCTGTGTCTCTCTATCTCTCAATTGGTTTGGGTTTAGCTTACATGACCACATGTGTGTCACATGAGTGATGTTAGTTAATTTAAATGGCTAACTAATAGATTCCTCAATTTAGCATATGTATGAACTTTAGAGAATAAATTAGCTAAAATAAAAATTCAAGGGTAATAATCACTTTTCCAAAGTTTGGTGGGTTTGTCTTGGCATTTTTCCTTGGTATATATCAAGAAAATTTTGTTTTGGTAAAATAAAATTACTAGATCCTATCATTAGTATTTCCTAATAAAAAAATTAATTAAAAAAAAATCCTATCATTAGTACACTTATAACTTCCACACGCACACACATACAAGTAAACGTATAACTTAACTAAGCCTTAGTCACTACTAATTGGGAACAGCTACATGGATCGTTTTAAGCCACTTGAACCTATCTAGGGCCATGTCCACTCTTCAATTAACTCAATTTAATATTTTTCTTTTAAATGATTCTAATATTCAAGGCTTTAACCACAATATACAGTCATAGTCTTTTGAATTCTTAAGGAATCGCATCTATAGAATCAATCAATCATCAATCAGTATATCATATTATATATAATAAAAGTTGAGCTTAGATGCCGTGGTTGCGTCAAGTGACAGTACCAAATTGCAGAAATTTTCTTAAATTTTTAGATTTTAAGAAAAAAAAATATATAAGTTTTCTTCAACTATAATTTCTAAGTGGATATAAATCTTAATTTGATTAAAGTTGAATTACACTTGCTAAATTTATAAGTGGATAAAAACAAAAATCATAACAATTAAAAGCCGTGCATCAGATTACAGCAATTAAAGCAATTCGTCTTTCACTCAAATGTGACTTAATCTCAAGATGAAGGTTACGTATAAAAAACAGTGTCGTGCTTCCTTGGCCAATAAGACCTCGGTGAGGTTGAAACTTTAAAATTTAAGAGAAGAAAAGAGATGCAAACGACATGTAGCTCTCCAAGATAGAGCTACAAGGCATATACTTTTCCTCTCTAGTATATGTGGCATCTTAGTTTTAAGGATATAAAAGTATATACTTCACGTGGTGCTAAAAAGACCCAACAATAGTTGGGTCACGTGGTGCTAAATATTAAACCAAATCAAAACAAAATTAAATATCAAATAATTCATAATTAATACCCATCATACGGTTCCTTTGCGCTATTATTCTCTTCTTCTAATTACAATCTCTATTATTCATAATCCTTATTTTTTTTAATTTATTCTTATCATTAAGTAAAATTAGATTAACATTATATTTATTTATTAGGATATTTTAATATTATTAAATTAATATTATTTTATCAGAATATCAAGCTACAAAACTTGATTATTAAGGGATAAGCACAATCCAAATTCTTCAAGAGGTGATTAATATAAATCAATCCCAAGAAACAGTATATATCTCCAGTAATTTGATAATCTCTATCTATTCTAAAAAACAGTATATATCTCCATTAATTTGATAATTTCTACGTTGATGACATTTAAAATATATATATATATATATCAAAATTCCTTATATCTATTGACCACGTTCTCTATCTCTCTCTTTTTAAATATTTTTTTTTAATTTTTAATTTTTTATATGTTACGTTATGTTGAATCAACTCTTTTAATGAATATCCCTTGGATTTGTGGTGGTGATTTTAATGAAATAGTTCACCAAGAGGAAAAATGGGGTGGGGCTCCTAGAGATCATAATCAAATGCTACTATTTCGTGACGTCATCGATGAATGCCAATTCATGGATTTGGGATATGTGGGGCCTAAATTCACGTGGGCAAAACATTTTGTGGATGGGCATTCCATAAGAATAAGATTGGATTGATGCATGGCTACTAATTCTTGGTTCCAAAAATTTCTAGGAACTAGGGTACATCACCTTAGTTGTATGTCATCGGATCACTCTCCCCTATTGATCAATTTGTCGGGGATGCCTGAACCTAGAAAGAAGAGATGCTTCAGATTTGAAGAAATGTGGTTATCGGATCCAACTTGTGGGGAATTGGTTGAGGAAGTGTGGAGCAGTACAAGGGAATCAAATCCAAGCATTGCCATTTTGGAAAAAGTGGCTTTCTGTGAACGGGAATTAACATGGTGGAATAAACACAACTTTGGGCACGTGAGAAGGGAATTACAGATAAAAAAGAACCTACTTGTTTTGGCCGAGAGTGAGGCTTTGGTGAGTGGGAACAATAACCAGGTTAGGAGCATAAGAATGGAGATTAATTTGTTACAAGACCAGGAATCAAGGATGTGGTGTCAAAGGTCCAGGGTGTTGTGGCTAAGCAAAGGAGACAACAATACAGCCTTCTTTCACAGTAGGGCTACAAAGAGATTTAGGAAGAATTTGATCAGAGGTATAAGGGATCAAAATGGTGCTTGGGTGACCGATCATGAGGAAATTGGGCATGTGATGGAAAATTACTACAAAGATCTTTTTTTCACCTCCAATCCGATTCTTGAAGCTGATTCTCTTGAGAAAATTCCATGCATGGTGACTGAGGAGATGAACGCGGATTTGATGAAGGAATTTTCAGAAGGGGAAGTGAAGGAAGCCTTGAATCAAATGGCACCTCTAAAAGCACCAGGTCCTGATGGTATGCCACCGTTGTTCTATCAACACTTTTGGTCGACGATGCAGCATGATGTTACTTCAGCCATTCTCTCATAGCTGAATTCAGGTATCCTACCCGAACCCATTAACCATACACTTATTACTCTCATTCCTAAGATAGCTAACCCTGAACATGTGTCTGAATTTCGCCCTATTAGTCTTTGCAATGTTCTATATAAGATCTACTCTAAGGTCCTAGCAAATAGGTTGAAGAAATTTTTACCTTCCCTAATTTCTGAACATCAATCTGCCTTTGCTAAAGAAAGACTCATTTCAGACAATATTATGGTTGCATTTGAAACCCTTCACCATATGAAGAATCATAATTCAGGAAAACATGGGTTTATGGCTATAAAGTTAGATATGAGTAAAGCCTACGATCGGGTTGAGTGGGGGTATTTGGAGAGGCTTATGGAGAAAATGGGTTTTTGTGCTAGGTGGGTTGCTCTTATGATGAGTTGTGTGAAAACAGTGTTGTATTCTATCATGGTGAATGGCGAGCCAACTGGGATGATCTACCCTAAAAGAGGAATCAGACAAGGAGACCCCCTTTCTCCCTTCCTATTCCTTTTATGTACGGAAGGCCTTCATGCTCTCATTAAACATTCGGCGAGGAATGGGGACATTAAGGGCTTTTCCTTGTGCAAACGTGGCCCAAAGCTAACCCACTTGTTTTTTGCAGATGATAGCTTGCTTTTCTGTAGGTCTATCTCTGAGGATTGCAATAATGTGTTGAAGATTTTGGGTGACTATGAGTCTTGGTCAGGGCAAAAAATAAACAAAGATAAGACCACAATCTTCTTTAGCAAATCCACCACGGATGAAGCGAAATCAAGCATAAAGAACCTCTTCCAAGTCCAAGAAGTGAAGTCTTATAAGAAATATTTGGGGCTACCATCATTTGTAGGGAGGGGAAAAAAGGCTAGTTTCAATTACATAAAAGAGAGGGTTTGGCGAAAACTCCAAGGATGGGAAGGAAAATTGCTCTCACAAGCCGGGAGAGAGGTTTTAGTCAAATCCGTGATCCAAGCCATCCCTACTTATGCGATGGGATGCTTCAAATTGCCATTGGGGCTTTGTAATGACATTGAAATAATGATAAGGAAGTTTTGGTGGGGGCAAAGGGGGAATAGAAGGAAAATTCATTGGATCCGGTGGAGTGAATTGACTAAATCCAAAATGGCGGGTGGTATGGGTTTTCGCGACTTGACTCATTTTAATGACACCCTTTTGGCAAAACAAGCATGGCGGCTTTTGCACAACAAGGAAACTCTCTTCTACAAAGTTTTCAAGGTGAAGTTCTTCCCTAATCATTCTCTTTTAGAAGCTAAGGAAACAAGGTCGGGGTCCTATGCTTGGAAGAGTATACTACATGGTCGAGATGTTATCCTAGATGGTGCTTGCTAGAGGGTAGGAAATGGAAAATCCATAAAAATCTGGCAACACCACTGGCTGCCCCGAAAACACCCAACTAAGGTGCTCTCCTCAATGGTGGAAACAATGGAAGAAGCCACGGTGGATTGCTTAATTGATGAGGGAACTAGAACGTGGAACGTTGTAATGATAGATGGAATTTTTGCTCCACAAGAAGCTGAAGAAATAAAGAATATTCTGCTAGCTAGAAAAGATACGGAAGACTCTTTATTTTGGCCATTGGAGAAGGATGGGAGGTATAGTTGCAAGGCAAGATACCGGTTCTTGAAGGATGATGAAGTTGGTCATCAAGTGGCTGTGTAGCAAGATCATGAGATAGGGCTTTGGAAGAAGATTTGGGCCCTTGATTGCCCAAATAAAGTAAGAAATGTAATATGGAGGGCCTGCCATAACTCCCTTCCTTTGAAGTGCAATCTATTCCAGAGGAGAATTATTTCAGAGCAGTGCGGTGATCGTTGCAAGGCAGAAAATGAAGACACTTTGCATGCGGTGTGGAGCTGTAAATTGTTGGACAGTGTTTGGAGTGTGAATAACTCATGGAATTTTCGGAACCTTCAATGCTTTTCAAGTTTCAGTGAACTCATGGCTTGGATTTTCGATCATCAAAGGAACCCAGCTCTGTTCGCATTCACCATTTGGTCCATTTGGCATCAGAGAAACCAGTCACTGTCTCAGTCAGCCCATCCACCCTTAAATTTCATTTCGCAGTGGGCTCACGATAGCTGGGCAGAATTCAAGGCGCTGAAAATTGCACCATCTCCGAGTAGACTGGTAAGAAGAACATGGTGGAAACCTCCAGTCCACGAAATGCTGAAAATTAATTTCGATGGTGCCATCTTCGCCGAGGAGAAGAGCTCTGGTCTGGGAGTTATCATTCGCGACAGGAAGGGTCTTGTTATTGCATCCATGGCCACTCGAATCCCTCAACAGCTCCAGCCGGTAGAGATTGAAGCTATGGCTGCTAGCAAAGCCCTTGAGTTTGCTAGAGAGTTGGGTATAGCAAAGGCCGTACTAGAGGGAGACTCTCAGGTAGTGATGTCGGCTCTGAGATCAAAGAATACTAGTCTAGCTCCGTTTGGTTTACTGTTGCAGGACTCTTTAACGTTATCTGCTGGTTTTTTAAAATTTTCCTACTCTCACACTAAGAGAGAGGGCAACACAGTTGCACACAATTTGGCTAAGTTAGCGAGGAAATTTACAAATTGTGTAATATGGATGGAAGATGTTCCAGCCGATGTATTGTCTTCATACCACGCTGATTTAGCTGGTATTTCGTAATTTAATGCATCTCAGTTCTGTTTCTCAAAAAAAAAAAAAAAACTCTTTTTTCTTTTTCTTTTTCTCATTCTATAATTCTATTCATATGACTCTTTTTTAATTCCAATTTTTATGGGATAAAAACAAACACATTAATTAGATATCTTTAATTTCAATAAGATTTAAATGAATTATATTTCAAATGGAACTCTACCAATATATATAACCCTATATATCCATTTTGGAGTGAAGCTTATTTCAATATGTGAATGCCTAAATCCCATGACAATGAAGGTATGTGTGGGGCCAGAAAGTCAGGCAACCTCGGCCCACTTCAAACTAGGCCCAGAGGCCCATGCCGAGGATGCATATGGGGTTCGAGGATAAAAGTACGATGTCCAGCCCCCAAGGAACAGGTCCGAGGACGACCCCATCCTCGGACATTCGAGACCTCAAAAATACACGAGCACCCCACCACCAAAGAGGGGTCTTCTTAAATATCCGAGGAGGAAAGGGCAAGCGCCACGCGTCGACAACGAGGAGCATGGTGAAGGTGCAAGTCTAAGGCGAGCTGTCACCTTCACATTAAATGCCCTCAACTAAAGTCCTGGCCGCATTAATGAGGAGGGGATTACAGAACAGTGTTGCCTTAGATGCAGCAACTCACAGGAAGAACGGGAAGGTGGCTGATGGGACAGGTACTCAAGTAGTGGCCTGGTTGCTTAATAAATGTAGGGTCGTGATCAATGGGGAAAGGAGTATATAATGTAAGGGATCCCTCTTAAGGAGGAGTTTTTTTTTTTTTGGAAAAATAGAAAGAGGGAGGAAGCCATAAGAACAGCAAGCTCGCTGGAGAAAGGTCGAGGAGCATCATTGTTCACATTCACCTAAGAACTACCACGCGTGGTCGTTGCACCCCTTACTAGGGCCTAGTTCTTGACCCGGCTCTCTAAAAATTAATTGCAGGGCTAGCTGGGCTTGGGTCCATTCCCGTAATACACAGGGAGGCCTGAACCTGGTCCCTACAATTGGCACCGCCTGTGGGAAGAACTCGTGCATCAGTAAGGACAACAGCCAAGCATGGTAGGGTCAGACCCTCATCAAGAGAGTTCCCATCGGCACGAACCGGCTAGATCCTAACGTTCGAATAACTATGATGACACTAGACACGGCCAGAACAAGGAGAACGGACGATTCCGAGAAGGAAGCGTGCATACCTCACAAATTAGCGAAAGCCACACGTATAGAAGCGACCGCGTGCCCTAGAGGAGCGATAATGGCCCGGCCACGCAATCGCAAGAGGATAAGAGTCACGCATCCCAGAGACAGGACGGTAAGGTGGCCATGCAGCGAGAGATGGATGATCTGAAGAGAAAGCTGCGCCATGCACAGCGAAGGCGATCCGAGCCCAGCCCTGACTTACCCTCTAACGACGAAAATGATGATGATTACAAGCAAAGGTCGACAACACCCCCGAGCGAAACTTTCTCCCACGAGGATGAGCGCTACCAGAGGCGTAAGCGTGGCAGCCCAACCCCTAGGGGCTTAGGAAGTGATGCCATGAGCAGGGCGCTGGATCGGCTCTCCAGGTCACCCTTTACACGTTACATAGAAGAGGCGGTGCTCCCTCGGAGGTTCCAGCAGCCAACCTTCACCGTTTACAATGGCAAAACGGACCCCGTGGAGCACGTGAGCCAGTTCAACCAGAGGATGGCTGTTCACTCTAAAAACGAGGTGCTGATGTGCAAAGTCTTCCTGTCCAGCTTGGGACCTGTGGCAATGAGGTGGTTCAACGGCTTAAGGACGAATTCCGTAGACTCGTACAGACAGCTGACCCAGGCCTTTAGTTCCCGTTTTGTCACAAACAGCAGACCTCCTCGGCCCATGAGCGCGTTGCTGTCCCTGACCATGCACGACGACGAAACCCTTAAGGCTTACTCGGACAAGTATTGGGAGATTTACAACGAGCTGGATGGTAAGTGACGATGTTGCCATCAACACATTCAAGAACGGGCTCCCGATGGGGCACGACCTAAGGAAGTCCTTAACTGGTAAGCCCGCCACCAGCGTGCGGCAGTTAATGGATCAGATCGACAAATACAAATGGGTGGAGGAAGACTTGCTACAAGGCAAGGGGAAGGAGAAGGCTATCCCTTAGGAGAGGAGGGATTCTAAGTCGGACCGGTATAACAACGCCTATCCGAAGAAAGATTTCATGGGACAATCTAGGGCGACAAATTCCCAAGCTGTCGGCGCTGTGTTCTGAGAACCGGTGCATAGGGTGTTGGAAAAGATCAAGAACGAACCGTACTTCAAGTGGCCGAATAAGATGTCGGGGGATCCTGAGAAGCGTACTCAGGACCGCTACTGCCAATATCACCAGGACCACAGGCACGTTACGGAAGACTGCAGGAATCTCTGGAACTATCTGGACTAGTTAGTCCGGGAAGGGAAGCTAAAGCACTTCCTGCACCATTCTAACAGCCAACAGGGCCAGACCTACTAGGAGCCACGGAAGGACACTGCCATGACGCAGCCTGCTGGAACGATTAATGTGATCTTGGCTGCGCCAGGAAGAACAGGCATGCGCCCCTCGCGAGTGCTGTCCGTGACCCAGGTGGCCGCCGGGGAGTCCCAGTCCGAGCCAAAGAGGGCCAGAAGAGGCTGTCACCTGACCCTAACTTTTTTCGAGGAGGACAAGGACGGGACCACCCAACCCCACGACGACGCTTTGGTGATCACCCTCAAGATTGGGGACTATAACGTCAAAAGGGTGATGGTGGATTGTGGCAGCGCGGCAGAGGTTATGTACCCTGACCTCTATAAGGGGCTGGGGCTAAAGCCTGAGGACTTGTCGCCCTATAGCTCCCCCTTAATGAGCTTTGATGGGAAGCTAGTCATCCCGGACGGCGTGATCAGGCTGCCCATCCAGACTGGCCCGGAAGTAGTGGAGGTGGACTTTATAGTGGTGAACACGTACTCCCCATACACTGCCATTGTGGGAAGGCCTTGGCTCCACACCTTGGGAGGCGTCGCCTCTTCCTTGCACCAGAAGGTGAAATTCTCGTCTGAAGGCCGAATCCTCGAGATCTGAGGGTGCCAGTCAACGGCAAGGCGGTGTATGGTTGCAGCCACCTCACGTCCGCAAGATACGGAATCCTCGGCCACCGTGGCCGAAAACTTATAACAGTTAACCACCTCGGTGGCACCAGCTGACACAGCCGCCGAGGAAGCAAAGCTTGAAGGCCTAGAAAAAGTGGTCATCGACAACGACTAGGAGAGGTTCTTTCAGGTCGGAACCCAACTGCCTCCCCGGGAGAAGGAGGAGTTGCTTGAGTTCCTCAAGAGGAACCCTGACGTGTTCGGATGGGATCCCTACAATGCCCTAAGGATTGACCCATCCTTCATCTGTCACCACCTTAATGTCAACCCTTCTGTGACCCCCAAGAAGCAACCACCCCGACGCTTGTCAAAGGAGCATGCCGAGGTAATTAAGGAAGAGGTTAATAAGCTTAAGCGCGCGGGGGCTATTAAAGAAGTATTCTACCCCGAGTGGTTAGCCAACACTGTGGTGGTTAAGAAGAAAAGCGGGAAATGGAGGGTTTGCATAGACTTCACGGACCTGAATAAAGCATGCCCAAAGGACCCTTTCCCAATGCCACGAATAGACCAGCTGGTGAATGCGACTGCATGCCATCCTCGGATGAGCTTCCTAGATGCCTTTTAGGGCTATCATCAGGTCTCATTAGCCTTGGAGGATCAGGAGAAGACGGTCTTCGTGACACCCATCGGGAACTACCACTACAAGGTGATGCCATTCGGCCTGAAAAATGCTGGATCTACTTATCAGAGGATGATGACGAGAATGTTCGAGTCGCTGTTGGGCAAAAACATTGAGATCTATGTTGACGATATGGTGGTGAAGAGAAAATTGGTGTCCGAGCATCTGAGGGACCTCGGCTGTATATTCGACGTCCTCAGAAAGCACAGGCTGTGACTAAATGCTTCCAAGTGCTCGTTTGGCGTGGGATCTGGCAAGTTCCTAGGCTACATCATCACCCACCGGGGGATCGAGGTTGACCCTGACCAAATCAGAGCTATCCAAAACCTAAGGCCTCCGCGAAACCCCAAAGAGATCCAGAAGCTTGCTGGAATGATTGCGGCTCTGAATCAATTCATTTCCAGGTCGGCCAACCGATGCAGACCGTTCTATCTCCTGATCAATAAGTGGAAGGGATTTGAGTGGTTCGAAGAATGTGCCATGGCCTTCCAACAGCTCAAAGATTACCTGGCCCGGCCACCCATCATGTCTAATTCGGAGGCCGACGAGGTCCTATACGCATACATTGCTATGGCGCACCACGCTGTGAGCTTGGTGCTGATACGAGATGACAGTGGCATCCAAAAACCAGTCTACTACGTTAGCAAGTCATTGCATGAAGCCGAGGTCAAGTGCTTACCCTTGGAGAAAGCCATACTTGTCGTGGTCCACGCTACGCGAAAGCTGCCCCATTATTTCCAGGCTCACACGGTGGTCGTTTTAACCCAACTACCCTTGAAGTCTGTACTTCGAGCCGCCGACTACACGGGAAGAATTGCAAAGTGGAATACCATCCTAGGGGCCTTTGACATTAAATACATGCCTCAGACCGCCATAAAGGGCCAGGTTCTGGCAGACTTGACGGCAGAGTTCGCTGAGCCTACTATAGAAGTGGGGGCTGAGGGAAGGATCGCTGATGAGAAGCCAGTTTGAGCAGTCTCTGTCCCGAGGTGACCATGCTGGAAAGTATATGTTGATAGCGCGGCAAACCAAAGAGGGTCAGGAGTAGGACTAGTCTTAGTATCCCCTGAAGATCATGTCATAGAGAAGTCCCAGAGGCTCGGATTCTCGGCCACAAACAACGAGGCCGAGTACGAGGCATTATTGCAAGGAATGGTCATGGTACAGAAGATGGGAGGAAAGTCGGTTGAGATATTCTCGGACTCGAAATTGGTGGTAGGGCAGGTAAAGGGAGAGATGGAGGCCAAAGACTCGAGAACGTAGGAATACTTGAGCCAGGTCAAGCGCTTACAGTCGGAGTTCAGCCCCTTCAGCTTGTTTCACATTCCCAAGAGTGAGAACAGCCACACTGACTCATTAGCCACCCTCGCGACCTCCTCGGCTGCGAGCCTGCCCCGGATCATACTTGTAGAGCATCTGAAGAGAGCAGGTGAGGTGGTAAGAGGAGCGGTCCCCATCCATCAGGTTGGGGTGGGCCCCAGTTGGATGGACCCCATAACGAGATTCCTCAAAGACGACATTCTACCCGAGGAGAAGTCGGAGGCAGAGAAAATACGAAGGAGTGCTTCTCGATTCTGGTTGTCTGAGGACCACAAGTTGTATAGGCGCTCATACTATGGACCATACCTACTGTGCGTCCACCTCGAGGCAGCAGAATTACTACTAGAATAGCTGCATGAGGGAATCTGTAGGAGCCATACGGGGGGAAAATCCCTGTCCCACCGAGCTGTCACGCAAGGATACTGGTGGCCAGGAATGCAGAAGGAAGCCCTGGACTATGTCAAAAAGTGTGACCAATGCCAAAGGTTCGCCCCGAATATTCATCAACCCGAAGGGACCCTCAATCCTTTGTCCAGTCCATGGCCGTTTGTCCAGTGGGGCTTGGACATCGTAGGACCTTTTCCCAAGGCGCTAGGGAATAAGAGATATCTCTTGGTGGCCACCGACTACTTCACCAAGTGGGTAGAGGCAGAGCCCCTGGCCAACATCAGGGACGTGGATGCAAAGAAATTCCTTTGGAGGAATATTGTCATGCGATTTGGTGTCCTGCACATCCTCATCTCGGATAATGGGCTCTAATTCGATAGTAAAGCCTTCAGAAGGTACTGTTGTGAACTGGGGATCACAAATAGATACTCAATGCCCGCCTACCCTTAGGGAAACGAACAGGCGAGGGCTGTTAATAAGGTCATCGTCAATGGGCTCAAGAAGAGACTGGATGACGCTAAGGGAAGATGGGTAGAGGAGCTGCCCCACGTTCTCTGGACGTACCGGACTACACCCAGGCGATCAACAGGGGAAACCTCTTTTGCCATGACTTATGGTGCCAAGGCAGTGATCCCCCTGGAAACAAACTTCCCAACGCAAAGGACGAGTTCTTTCACTCCAGACAATAACGACGAACTGTTGGGGAGGAGCCTGGACCTGGTTGACGAACGAAGCGAACGAGCAATGGTCCAATTGGCCTATTACCAACAAAAACTCAAGCAAAGATATGATGCCAATGTGAAACTCAAACTGCTAGCATCGGGGGACTTGGTGCTGAGGAAAGTCGTAGGGGCTGCCAAGAACCCTTCCTGGGGAAAGCTGTGACCAAACTAGGAGGGGCCCTACCGAATTACCTCAATAGCAGGAATTGGCGCATACTATTTAGAAGATTTAGATGAAAAACCTGTACCTCGTCCATAGAATGTAAATAATCTGAAAAGATATTATTATTAATGAAAAAGTCTTTTTTGATCAAGATTTTAAACCTCTCCTGATTATGTAGCCCCCGTTTCGATGGTCATTCTAAGCAAAACTAACTACTTCAAAAATATCCTAAGTGTTAGACAGAACCAAGGCCTTGCATGGTCCTCGGACTCAAGCTTATGGGGAAACTAACTACTTCAAAAATATCCTAAGTGTTAGACAGAACCAAGGCCTTGCATGGTTCTCGGACTCAAGCCTATGAGAAAACTAACTACTTCAAAAATGTCTTAAGTGTTAGACAGAACCAAGGCCTTGCATGGTCTTCGGACTCAAGTCTATGAGGAAACTAACCACTGCAAAAAAAGAAGGGGGTCCTAAGTGTCAGATATAACCAAAGCCTTGCATGGGGCTCGGACTAAAGCCCACGGAAGAACAACTACCCTGCGGGGGACCTATGTTAGGAAGGACCAAAACCCTACCTAACCCTTGGGACATAAAGGGTCTGCCCAAGCATACATTCCCTCCCATTATTATTGTTACCGAAGTGATTGGCCAAGATACAATTCAAGTTAAAATTATGCAAGTAAAAAGAAAAGAGAGGAAACGGGTAGCATGCAAGCGAATAAACAGCCAGAATAGATAAAAAGGGAAATTAAACTCGCATTACAATAAGTCCTTAGAAATTGCATGGCAAGAGCTGCATTACATTAAAAAAAAAAAAAAAAAAGAGGAAAAAATAAAACAAATGGCAAAGGTAGATTAGACCGAGACGCTAAGGGATCTATTCCTTCTGCTCAATCTCACCCCCAATAGATGGCTGGATAGAGGCAATCTCAGGGTCCTCTGAGCTCTGGCCTAAAGGGATAGCCTGCAGAGGTACGGCAAGTATGGCTGCTTCCTCGGTGGCGGGGATCTGGGCATCGGAAGGGTCGTTCGCAGCCTCTTGGGGTGCCTCCTCCCTCGGGTCTTCCCTTGATTCAGCAACCAAAGCCCCCTCACCCGGAGTAGCCCCTACTTCCTCAACAACCTCCCCAACCTTGGCGCCATCAGAGGTGGCCTCGCAGATGGCAGGGGGGTAGTATACGCTCTCCGCCTTCCACAGGTCGGACGAGGCCTCCATTCCGGCATGTTTGAGGGCCTCAGCCCAGACCTGGGAACAATAGCGCCTGCATACCCTAGGAACTTGAGCTTTGTAAGCGGCTTCTATCTCGGCCACCCCCTCAACATAAGCTGCAGCCTCGGCATCCTCCTTGGTAGCCAGGACCTCCTCCCGACCAAAATCTACCTCGGCCTTAGCCCGTAGGGCCTCATCTTTGGCCCACTCCGCCGCCCTCTAGGCCCCCTCGGTAGTAGCTACCTTCGCTTTTAGATCTTGGATCAGCTCCTTCGCGATCTTCAGCTGCTCTTCCACCTCGCCCAGACGCCTCGTCTGCTCCCTGGCCTAGTTCTCGGCACCAGCGAGACCCGACACCACGCTGTCTCGAGCCTTGGTCATCGCCTTCAACTCCTCCCTGGCCGTGGCGAGGTCAGCCTCGGAGGTCTTGAGGGTCCAAGTGGCCTGAAAGCGCCTCTCACGCTCTAGGTCGAGGGCCTTCCCTTGGTCGTTGGCCGCCGCCTCCAACCTATAGGTAGCCTGGACAGCCTGCCAGAGTAACCAATGCACTATAAGCCCAACTCAAAAAAAAAAAAAAAAGAGTTGAAATCAGGAAAATCACAAGTACTGGGGTTCTTACCATTCCCAGGTAACGCTTAAGGTTGAGGAAGACCTGCTTGCTCCTCAAAGAATCCAACTCGGCCATATCCGCAGGGAGTAGCAGGCATCTCTCCAGCACGTCGGCTATGTACGCACCTTCGCCCTCGTTAAAGTCTCTGAGGGAGGCGTCGTCCCTCAAAGGCTCCCCATGGAGCATTGGGGCGGGGAGCCAGGCTTGAGCCTCGGACGGGGTGGTGATGACCTGCCTATCTTGGCTTTTGCCGCCTATCCTTATCTGCTTGGAAGGCCGCAGAGTATTGTCCTCATCTTGCGAGAACACTGGCTTATCCTCCATGAGCCTTTTGCCCTTGTCCTTCTTCTTCTTGAGATCGGCGGGCACGGACCCAGAAGGTAGGCTCGTTTGAGGAGAAGGAGGAGGGGGAAGCTTCTGCTGGGCAGAAGTTGACCTAGTCTGAATAGGCTAAGTCTTGGGAGGAGGAGGGGGAAGCTTTTGTTGGGACTTCCCCGGTTGGCCTTCAATCAGATCCAACAAGCTGGTGTGGGGTTTCCTCTTATAACCCATCTTTAGCCGAGGAGAGGTTTCTGAAGCTAAAAGGTCCGCGTCGGTCAGACAAGGGTCGCCAAAGTCTCTGGGAGGATCCTCGGACTGATCGACTTGATCAAAAATGTCGAACTCTTCCTCAGCGGGGCCAAAATCGGCTTCTTCATCTTCCCGCTCTGGATCCTCCTCTGTAGCCTCGGTGAATCTGTGGGAGGAAGAGGGGCCGGCCAATGTGGCGACATCTGGAACAGAGGGCTCCTCGGGGAACAGAAACCCGTCCTCGGTCACAGTGATTTTCTGTAGCCGAGGGTCGTTCGCTCTGATCACGTGCTTCGGAACCGGGAATGATTTCTGAACAGGAGTGTACCCCAAAATTTTGTGGGCGGCTCTAACTTGATGGTCGTCTTCGTTTACAAAAACTGACGCCCTTAGCACTTTCTGCAAATCCTCCCTATTGACCAGGTTGAAGTGGCGCTCGAAGGCGTGCAAGTCTGCAGGAAGAAAACACATTCACGTTAGTAACCAAACGAAGCAAATTGCACTAGCAAAAAAAAAAAAAAAAAAAGAGAACTTGAACCCCCTCATATTCCCACTGCCCCACCTGGTATTCCCTCCGACGTTGGGCAGTGAAGGCCATCGTGCCACTCTCCGGACATGATGAGGAAATCCTCGTTCAGCCCCTGTTAGACTCAGGGAGGCACTGGATGAGCCGTACCCTGTCATCCCTTGTCTTCAAGTAATACGATTTGCCCTTAAGGAGCTGAAGGTTGTAATACTAGTTCACGTCGTGGTGGGTCAACCTCAGCCCCATCTTCTTGTTCAGGGCGTCCACACAGCCCAAAATCCTGAAAACATTTATTGCGCACTGGGTGGGAGCTAGCCGAAAGTGCGTAAGGTAGCCCCTCATCACCGATCCCATGAGGATCCTCATACCCCCTTCGAGGAAAGCGATAATGGAAATCACCACCTCGCCACTTCCCATCCTCACAATACCTCAAGCCTACGTTGCTAGGTATCCTATAGTCGACAATGAATTTCTCCATCGCCTCCTCAGTGTAGACATATTTCTTAAATCTACCCATCCTAAGTGATGCCTAAAGGAACTAAGAAAGAGCAAATGAAAGAGAAGAAAGGGTAAAGAGGAAAAGATCTCAGAGAGGGATAGAGCGACTTACAGGAATGAGGAGGAGCTCCTTGGATAGGCTTTTTATGCTGGAGATGTAAGTGAGAGTTTGGCTGAACTCAGGATAGACGCACGAGAATTCTTGATTGCAATTAAAAAACAGGAAATAGCAGTTTGAATGGGTATTTATACCCCAAATCGAGGAACTTTGCGGGTTTTCCCGCCCATAAATGCGAGGCGAACCTCCACTGTTAGATTGGTAACGCCTCGTTGAACATGGAGAACACAGAGCTGCCTGAATTTAATGAAGGGAACGTTACGCGCTCTGAAACGTCAGCAACGTCCCTTGGGCAGATGAATAAACCCCTGCACTGATGGGGGATAAGACTTGACTAGACACGGAGCAGGCCTGAGGGTGTCAAAATCCTTCTCCCCGCCCAAGGATGCGGACAGCAAGATTTTGAGGGGCTATTGTGGGGCCAGAAAATCAGGCAGCCTCAGCCCACTTCAAACCAAGCCCAGAGGCCCATGCAGAGGATGCATGTGGGGTCCGAGGATAAAAGTACTATGTCCAGCCCCCACGGAACAGGTCCGAGGATGACCCCGTCCTCGGACATTCGAGACCTCAGAAATACACGAGCACCCCACCACCAAAGAGGGGTCTTCTTAAATATCCGAGGAGGAAAGGGCAAGCGCCACGCATCGACAACGGGAGCACAGTGAAGGAGCAAGTTTAAGGCGATCTGTCACCTCCACATTAAATGCCCTCAACTAACGTCCTGGCCGCATTAATGAGGAGGGAATTACAGAACAGTGTTGCCTTGGTTGCCTCAACCCACAGGAAGAACGGGAAGGTGGCTAATGGGATAGGTACTCAAGTGATGGCCTGGTTGCTCAACAAATGTAGGGTTGTGATCAATGGGGAAAGGAATATATAATGTAAGGGATCCCTCTTAAGGAGGGGTTTTTTTTTTTTGGAAAAGAGAAAGAGGGAGGAAGTCATAAGAATAGCAAGCTCGCCGGAGAAAGGTCGAGGAGCATCATTGTTCACGTTCACCTGAGAACTACCACATGTGGTCGTTGCACCCCTTGCTAGGGCCTAGTTCTTGACCCCGCTCTCTACAAATTAATTGCAGGGCTAGCTAGGGTTGGGTCCATTCCCATAATACACAGGGAGGCCTGAACCTGGTCCCTACAGTATGCATTCTTTCTTCTTTTATTATTATTATTTTCAACTTGTTTATTTTCTTTTGTGTTATTATTGGATTTTTGTCTTCATGTGATTTTAATTAATGAATTCAAAATATTCAAAAACATTGTCAAGTTTCTAAAGGCTCATTCTTTGTTTTTATATTTTGTTTTTATTAAATTGATTAGGTTTGTGTATTGGTTTCCTTTTATTTAAACTAATTTTCTTAGCTTTGATCTAATTTATATGCTTAGGGTTAGGGTCTTAGAATTAATGATTAAATATGGTTAGAATTAATAGATTAATTTTACATTAAATTATCAAGATGTTTTACATGTGTATTCTTGAATTATCAACTCTAATTTTAATTTATAATATTATCAAGATTATATTAATTTTAGATTTATCAATTGTTTAGTACTTTTTTTAAATAATTATCAATTTAAAATTCAATTTCGAATTATCAATTTAATTTAGTTTTAGGAAGAAATCTTACCCCTTATTTTAGTGAGATAATTATTTACACTTGATAATTTTTCTTTTATCTTTATTGAATCTATTAAATATATAATCATTTATACATTTATTTTATAAGCTTTTTCATAAAACCGTGCAACGCACAGATCTACAACTATATATATATATATATGAGAGAGAGAGAGAGAGAGAGAGAGAGAGAGAGAGAGAGAGAGAGAGATAGAGAGAGAGAGAGAGAGAGAATGTGTCGCTTTAATTTTGCGTTCAGCCTTTTTTTTACCTTTTTCATTAGGAGTTTTTAACCATTATCCAAAAGATCACATTAATTTATTTTTACTATTATATAAAAGATGGCTTGTTATTGACATTTAGACCAAATATTATGAAAAGTCCAAACTCACTAATTACCTTACATATTATGATCCAGCTTAATTTATAATAAATATTATATAACTGAAATATTTGACTTTTCGTTGACCTTACGAGAGCTTGCCACGTAAGCTTTAAAGGGCTCACAATTTTCCACATCAATGTTAATTTTTTTTTTTTTACTTTTTTTTTTTAACCTGGTAATTACCTCTCCTCTCGATTAGTTTATCAATAGTTCCCCTACCTCCAGTCTTCCCCGCACAGATCTACAACTATATATATATATATATATATATAGAGAGAGAGAGAGAGAGAGAGAGAGAATGTGTCGCTTTAATTTTGCGTTCAGCCTTTTTTTTTACCTTTTTCATTAGGAGTTTTTAACCATTATCCAAAAGATCACATTAATTTATTTTTACTATTATATAAAAGATGGCTTGTTATTGACATTTAGACCAAATATTATGAAAAGTCCAAACTCACTAATTACCTTACATATTATGATCCAGCTTAATTTATAATAAATATTATATAATTGAAATATTTGACTTTTCGTTGACCTTACGAGAGCTTGCCACGTAAGCTTTAAAGGGCTCACAATTTTCCACATCAATGTTAATTTTTTTTTTTTTACTTTTTTTTTTAACCTGGTAATTACCTCTCCTCTCGATTAGTTTATCAATAGTTCCCCTGCCTCCAGTCTTCCCCTCACGTCTCCTACTTCTCTATTTTCATTCAAAACCAATATCCTTTATGAAGACAAGCCAACCGCATCACCGTGAATTGGCATCCTTTGTTCAAACCAGCTGAGGTCGTTATAGGAAGAACACAAGTGTGTCATCATCATCAACATCACTTCACTCGAACCAATCCAACGACGGCAAATTCAACTTCTTGAAATCACTACCCAATGATGAGATTGTTGTCACAACCTCAGGTACCGCGTCGAGACCAGCAGTCTCCAGGTGGGTAAAGGAGTTGAGAAATTGCCCTCACTAGGTGTGTTTTAATTATTCTTTGGGTTCAATCAAAACCCAACAAAAAGTATATTTAAGAGAATCATGAATGTCATCTGACAGATTCACCTGTTTTCTCTCTCTTTTTCTCTGTAATTCTCCCTCTTGATTGCTCGTGTAATGTTTGATAAAAATGAATAAAAACTTATATCTTTTGTAAAGATAGGCCAACCCCATCACCTCAGTGTTCAATAAATTGTTTGGTTGTGTTAACGTGTATAATATATTGTGGGCTTTAGGCCCAGTTAGGTTACTTGTATAGCACACATATTTACTTGTACTGCACGCATACGTCTCCTATATAAAGGCAACTATGTACATTCTTTCATTATGAAATACAATACAATTACATTTAGTATTTCTAACATGGTATCAGAGCCACTGCTCTAACATTTCTTAATAGTCTTGTCTTTATTGGTGTTACTTCGTTCTCAACATCGCTTCTGTTATCACAGCAGTAGCTGCAGCCTTTCTCTGTTGAACCTCCGTCGTCCTTGGGTTCCGGACCTGCAGACACCACCGTTGAGGAGTCCCATACCACAAAGACTATTGCTCCACTCATCACCACCTCAAAAATTGCTCTGATTAATTTTCTGCAAATACCACTAAGATCGTCATACGCCGATCTACTTAGTCATGGAAGTCCTACAGCCAACGGAGTCCACACGCGCCCACACACCCCGCCATAGTAATCTGCATCCAAAGCCATGCTCTCACACACCACCTCCATCTTGGTTGTACACTCATGCGCCGTCACGCGCTCTTACGCACAACTTCTGTAAGTCACGCGCCTGCTAACGTCACTGCTGATGTTATTCTGCCTTGTCAGCCCTAATTGCTGACATCATTCGCTTGCATCATCGCTAATGTCATCTTCACTTGCATCATCCGGCAGATTGACTTCTCCTTTTAGCTTTAACTGTTGACTTCCACTCGGTTGACTGTTGACTTTTGGAGCAGTTTAACTGTTGACTTTTTCAAGGGGTTGACTTTTTTGCAATCCAAGTGCTCCTTGCTCAATTTTTCGCGTATATTTCATTTTTGCAATCCATTTTTACATATTTTGCTTCTAAATGAAGAATAAAGACAGGTCTTCTTTTGGTTGCAATAATCATCACCAACAATCTAATAAACGTTTTGGCCAAAATATTGAGACTTGCTATCATCACAACAAATTAGCTATTTCAATTTCTACTGCTGCTGTTGCTAACACTGAGAGTGTCCAACCAATGGCTCCTGTCTCTACACAGTCTAAGTTTTCTAGATCCACTTTCTTTATTTCCAGAGATGACCTTATAAATATCATCGCCAATGTCATTCGTATGGTTGGTAATGCATTTTATTCCTCTTCTCTCTCAGCTTTATCTAGTATGTCTCCTACCTATTGGCTTATGGATTCTGCCAGTTGCAATCACATGACACCTTACTCGTCCTTATTTTCTGACCTTAAACCTGCACTGCACCCTCTTAATATTCGCACAGCAAATGGTTCCACAATGTTTGATCATAATATAGGTTCAGTTTCAACCTCCAACTTCTTGATTCCTGGAGTCTTTAATGTTCCTGACCTTTCTTATAATTTATTTTTAGTGAGACAATTAGCTGAGTTGGGTTATCGCATTACCTTTGATTATTCTGGGTGCATTGTGTAGGATCCTAGGACGGGACAGGAGCTTGGGACCGGTCCTAGAGTTGGGCGTATGTTTCCTATGTATAACCTTCGTCTTCCACTTGTTGCTCCTGTTTCTATTGCTGCAGTTGCTGCAGTTTCTTCCCCTCCTTCCCTTGCACTTTGGCATGCTCGACTTGGCTACGCATCTTCTTCTCGAGTACAACAATTGGCTTCTAGAGGTTTGTTAGGTTCAGTGTCTATAGAAAATTTTGATTGTGTTTCATGTCAGTTAGGTAAACAACCAGCATTGCCTTTCAATACTAGTGAATCAATATCCACTGATATCTTGGACCTTATTCATTCTGATGTTTGGGGGCCATCCTCTATTTCTAGTATTGGTAGGTCTAGATATTTTGTTATCTTTGTTGATGATTACTCTCGCTATAACTGGATTTTTAATATGAAATATCGTTCTGAATTATTGGAAGTATATTCTAATTTTGCAAAAATGGTTGAAACTCAGTTTTCCAGACGCAACAAAATTTTTCGATCTAATAATGCTCTTGAATATACTCAATATGCTTTCCAAGCTATTTTGGATTCCTATGGTACTGTTCATCAACTAACTTGTCCAGGTACCTCTCAGCAAAATGGTAGAGTCGAACTAAAACTTCGTCATATTTGTGACACTGTTCATGCTCTCCTTCTCTCTGCCAAAGTTCCTGTTCCTTTTTGGGGTGAAGCTGCTCTTCATGCTATTCATACTATTAATCGCATTCCGAGTCTTGTTATCCAAAATCAAACTCCATATAAGTGCCTTTTTGGTCACCTCCAAACTATCACCACCTTCGCTCCTTCGATTTTGCTTGTTTCGTTCTTCTTCAGCCACATGAACATAACAAACTTGAGCCTCGGTCAAGGCTTTGTTGTTTTCTTGGCTATGGCGAAACTCAAAAGGGGTATAGGTGTTATGTTCATGTCTCTCATCGTCTTCGTATCCCCTGCAATGTTGTCTGTTAGGAACATCGCCTTTTTGTCAAGCTCTCTCATTTCAGTGTTTCCATGTCTTCCTCCTCTGTCTTAGATCTTTTTCCAGATGAGGCACATATTCCTTCTGTAGCTACTTCTGATCCTCCTGTAGTTGTTCCTGATTCTGTTGCTGTCGACTTCTCTGTCCAACCACCAGATATCACTGATCTCTTTCCTAGTTCACCCTTTAATGAACAAGTGGAAGATGAACAGGTTGAAGACGAGCCACCCAACCCTAATCCTGAGCTTGGGTCTCCTGCTCCTGCCCCGCCTGAAGATGTTGCACAAGACATTCCACCTCGTCACTTAACTCGGGTAAGATCTATTCCTACACATTTACTTTATTATCATTGTTACACTGCCCTTGCTATACTACACGAGCCTCACACCTATCGTGAGGCTTTCACTGACCCTTTATGGCAGATTGCAATGAAAGAGGAACTTAATGCATTATCTAAAAACCATACTTGAGATTTGGTAACACTTCCTCCTAGGAAATTTGTGGTTGCTTGTAAGTGGATCTACAAGATTAAGACTCGCTCTGATCGGTCCATTGAGCGCTACAAAGCTCGTCTTATTGCAAAAAATTTTACATAAGAGTATGGGATTGATTATAAAGAGTCCTTTACTCCGGTTGCTCGTATCTCATCTGTTCGTGGCCTCTTAGCTGTTGCTGCTGCTAGTAAATGGGACCTTTTTCAAATGGATATCAAAAATGCATTCCTTAATGGGGATTTAAGTGAAGAAGTGTATATGCAACCTCCTCCTGGTCTTTCTGTTGACTCAAACAAGGTTTGTCACCTTCGATGTGCACTTTATGGCCTTAAACAAGCTCCACGAGCTTGGTTTGTCAAATTCAGCTCTACCATCTCTCGCTTGGGTTACATGACCAGTCATTATGATTCTGCCTTACTTCTTCGTTGCACTAACAAAGGCACTATTTTACTTCTCCTATATATGGATGATATGATCATAACTGGTGATGACCTCAATGACACTTAAGAACTCAAGGCTTTTCTCAATTAGCAGTTTGAGATGAAAGATCTTGGACATCTCAGCTACTTCTTAGGTCTTGAAATCACTTATTCTACAGATGGACTTTATATTACTCAAGCCAAGTATGCCTCTGAACTCTTGTCTCAAGCTGGACTCACTAATAGCAAAACTGTTGACACTGCAGTTGAGCTTAATGCGCATCTGACTCCTTTAGGGGGGAAACCATTGTCTAATCCCTATCTTTACAGACGCTTGGTTGATAGCTTAGTTTATCTCACTGTCACTCATCCAGACATTTCCTATGCTGTTCACTAGGTAAGCCAATATCTGTCTTCACTACGATTGACTCACTATGCTGCTGTTTTGCACATTCTTCGATACCTAAAGGGAACTCTCTTCCATAGTCTTTTCTACTCTGCTTAGTCTCCTCTTGTTCTCCGTGCATTTTCTGATGCTGATTGGGTCGGAGATCCCACTAATTGCAGGTCCACCACTAGTTATTGCTTTCTTCTTGGTTCTTCTCTGATTTCTTGGCGAAGTAAGAAACAAACTCATGTGGCCCACTCCAGTACTGAAGCAGAATATCGTGCCCTTGCTGATACCACATCTGAGCTCCTTTGACTACGACGGCTTCTCAAAAACTTAGGTGTGTCTACATCCTCTGTTACTCCTCTTTATTGTGACAACCAAAGTGCTATTCATATTGCTCACAATGATATCTTCCATGAACGGACTAAACACATCGAGATCGATTATCATTTTATCCGTTTTCATCTTGTCAATGATGCTCTCAAGCTGATCTCAGTCTCCTCTAAAGATCAACTTGCAGATATCTTCACCAAGTCACATCCTAAGGGACGCCTTCGTACTTTGGTTGACAACCTCAAGCTGGTTTCACATCCACCTTGAGTTTGAAGGGGGCTGTTAACGTGTATAATATATTGTGGGCTTTAGGCCCAGTTAGGTCACTTGTATAACAAACATATTTACTTGTACTACACACATATGCCTCCTATGTAAAGGCACCTATGTACATTCTTTCATTACGAAATACAATACAATTACATTTAGTATTTCTAACAGGTTGAAATTGGAATTAGTAAAGATGAAAAGATTGGTAAAATTTTATGTTGTTATCCTCTATTTTTGTTTGGATTATTTATTGATTATTTTCATGCCTATACAACATAAGATTTGTTTTGCTGAAATAATTTGATGATTTTGCTGAGTACGCCCCCCCGCCCTTGGTTTAAATGAAGTAAGATGGCATCAATTTCTTCTATTGTTTTCAATATTGATTTTGATAATTATGAAAATTTGATGGATGCTATTGA
The DNA here is from genome assembly GCF_002906115.3 of Quercus suber. Classification (NCBI taxonomy): domain Eukaryota; kingdom Viridiplantae; phylum Streptophyta; class Magnoliopsida; order Fagales; family Fagaceae; genus Quercus; species Quercus suber. Next base: position 1,012,205 of record NW_027069659.1, read on the forward strand.
TGATTTTTGCTGATTATTCCCACTTATTTCAGGTCTGTCCTCCATTATAAAGTGAACTTCAATGATGCTATTTTTCAGGAAATTCAAGTAGCTAGACTGAAGTAGCAATATGGAATGACAAGGGAGAGGTCATGGCAGCAATGATGCAGAGAGTACAGTTACCTTCATCAATGGAATGCGTGGAAGCACCACTGCAAGAAGAGCAGTCATGATCATTGAGGATTTGGGGATGGATAGAGCAGTGTTCGAAGGTGACTTGGTTGTTGTCAATAAAGTTCTATCCGAACCATAGCCTAACCAATTTAGCTATGGATATGTTATCCGAGAAACGACAGTCTTAGCAGTAACAATGGGTTAGCATCATTTTAGTCATGTTAAATGCCAAGGCAATGTTGTGGCCCATGAACTAGCTCTTGATTTAATTGTATGGAAGGACCTTCCATCATAGTATTACCATGTACTGATGTTTGGTTTGATTACAATGAAATTGACTTGTCTTTTAAAAAAAATTCAGGTATATTCTATATTATACCCAAACAACGGCCATTCATGGTTCTCACAAGTCCCAACCAGGCAAAGCATAAGCTTCAATTGCTCTAAGTTTTGCTAATTTGTAGTTAATCATGCTTTTTTTTTTCCTTTTTCTTTTTCAAATTCTAAACATTAGAAACCTTTCAATGCAATTTGGATTTCTTTAGATGAAATTTTCAATTTAGGACCATTAAGTATTTAGGTTTTGCAATGTAAGCCAACAACTGCATCTCCTAAACCATGGCAATTACAGCCACCTATTTCTCCTCATCTTAAGGTGAGTATGGCACTAGCCTTTTTCAAAACCACCAATTCTGCAAGTTTGGGTATTATTGTTAGAGACATTCATAGTTCTCTTATTATAGTCCATACTAAATTAAATTCCTTGCCAAGGAGACCCACTGTGGATGGCTATAAGCTACCACGATCTGTTGAGAGCGCTATACTTCTATCATGAACTGGAGGAGTTTGCCAACTCATAGTTGTTAGCATTAATTCACTTGAAGGAACCATGCTTGAAGGAGATTTCGGATGTATTAGAGAAAATTTACGCTTTTGTGTATTAGGCAAGACATATATCATATAAGACAATTTCTAAACAGTGTAATAAGTTAGCATATGCTCTAGCTAATCATGCGAAGGAGTTAAGGGAACTCTCAACTTGGATCGAGGGATATCCATCTTTTCTCCTCTTTATTATTCACTTGGATTCTTTCAGGAGTAAAGATAGACCACCGTGCACCCTTGGTGCGGTGGTCACTCAACATGTATAAATCTTTGTGGAGTGTGGGGGGTAAGGGTCAGGGTTCAAGTCTCTAGGAGGAAGTTTCACACACATATACACTTAAATTAGGTTATAAATTTTATCTTGTATCAAAAAAAAAAAAAGTCTGAAGACAAATATGGAAATTCAAAAAATAAGGGATAATAAATGATATGATAATCAGCATTAACGGGTTCATATTTTTTACCGTTAGATCTACTTAAATCTGATGGTGAAGAAAATGTGTAACTCTAAAGAGTTACATCAAATTAAACAATATTAAAATTAAACAAAATTAGAGAGTTTTACATGATTCCATCCCAAGACTTACATTTATGGGACAAGAACCCAAAAGTTTCCAAATTTAAATTTTATCCCCTGAAATTATATTTTGTTTGCACCAGAAACCCCTCAATCTATATTTTTCATTGAGTGCCACATAAGCCTGTTACAAATATTTAGTTCGTCGAATAAAATGATGTCACATCATTTTCATTATGGGTTGTCATTTTCATTTTACCATGTGGAGTCATTTTGTTGGACGAATTAAACACACATGACAATCTTATGTGGCATTTAATGAAAAATATAGATGAAGGGACTGCTAATGCAAACAGAATATAACTTTAAGAGATTACATTCAAATTTTGAAATTTAAGAGTGTCAAATCCAAAGTTCCCCAAACTTAAGAGGTGCACTTTAGCCTAAATAAAATTTGTTATTGGGTTTTTTCTTTTTGTTTACAGGGGCCAAGGATATTGTTAAGGGATGCCAAATTTTAATTATGTTGGGCTTAATTCCCTAAATCAGTCTCATAAAAAAAAATTTAGGGTGTTCATTTTTTATTGGGGGTAAGCTGCTTATTTGAGACTGACTAAAACTTGGGGGTAAGCTGCTACTTCAAAGTTCTCAATGTGGGCTATGGTAATGAAACGTTTCATCACCACATGTCCTTATTTCATCACCAAAGACATATGGTGACGAAACCTCATTCGTCAACAAAGCCCCGTCACAGAATGTCCTGGTGACGAAAATTTTTCGTCACCAATAAAAATATGATAAGTGATGAAATATTTTCGTCACTAATAAAAATAATAGGTGATGAAACTTTTTCATCACCTAATATTTTGCGTCACCAAACCAATGATTTTTCATTTGTAATTTTTTTTATTTGACCATATAAGGTGACAAAATAATTTGTCACCAATTGTTACTTGCCATTACATTAACTTGTTCATTTCCAACTACTTCCATAAACAAAGCATTCATACAATTCCAACCACATTCATAAACAAATCATCCATTCATTTCCAACAACATCCATAAAAAATTCATCCATACAATCTACAAAGGAAATAAAGAACCATTATACTTTTAAATGGTGTCCATGCCAAGTAATCAAATTAAATTCTAAGATTGAAGTTTTGCATCTCTCAAAAGATCTTGATATTGTAAAACTAATGAATTTTGTTACTATTTTGGGCTGTTTGGATTGAGGTGGAGGAATGGAAAGTGAAAGCAAGTAAAGTAGAATTGGCAAAAAATTAGGCTCCTCAATCCAAACGGAACACTAGAGTTCACCATTAACTTATAACATCTCTTGAGTGGAATTTATTGTATGCATTTGTATTAGAACTTTTCTCCCGATTTACGACTATGATAGTGAGCATCTCAAGGTATTTCCGTTTTATTTTACTAGAAGTACACTCTTAACTTCAAGTGAGTTTTATTTCTTTGCAAAGTGACTCAGTAAATTGTTATACTAGAATAAATTATGTATTTTTTTTTTTTTTAAAATTCCAGTCCTCTCTCGGCCCAATCATGTGCAGTATGTTTATTTTTATTTATTAGGTTCACCCCTTTTATATCCTGCTCTAAAAAAGTTTAATAATATAGAGGTTTAGCACGTATTGGGTCGTTCATGAAGCTGGATACAGATCCTTGTCCAAGGGTTTCAATTGGCAATAAAAATATTTTTTAATAAACCTTCATATATATAGTTATGTAAGTGAATTTGTTTCTACAAGTTAAAAGATAAAAATCAAGTTCAATTCAGTAATTTGTTGATACAAAATTTGTTAGTACTCCTATCATAAATATAAGGCCGTTATATATATAAAATTTTAAAATATCTAGCAATATTAATTATTTTTTAAGTGAAAATTATAGCAATTTATTACAATCAAGTTTATAGTCAAACTTTCTCAATACAAAAATGATAATTTTAACATCCTAATTAAGCAACGAGGAACATGCTAATTAGCTTAATTGTTTTTCATAAGTTGAAAACTTCCAAAATATGTTCTCATTTTCGGTGACTCAAATTCAAAATTTAGAGTTTTGAGTTATAAAGAGTGAAAACAAAAATTTAGCCAAACATGCCTTCTTAACGTGGGACTTGAGAATTGAGTGACAAAAACTAAGTTTTGACGCTCTGTTTGTTTTAATGGAAAACCATCTATAAAGATAATTTTCTATGTTTTTCAATGTTTGGCAGTATAAAAAAAAAATTAAGTCAAAGAAAAATTATCTTTGTCAACAAAAAAAATATGATTTATTTTTAGAGATTGTTTTTCATTAAATTTTTTTGAAAAACAATTCTATCTCATAGCAAATTAAATAAAAAAATAAAAAAAATTATTTTTAACTCATTTAAAGTAATTACCAAATATAAAAAAATAAAATAATTTTAGAAAAAATATTTTTTTTAAATAACTTATTTTCTAAAAAATATTTTTACCAAAACAAATAGAGCGTTAGAGTTACAGTTATGCTCAACACAAATACCCTCTACCAAGTCGGCTGAGTTTGGGTAAATTGCAAATTACACCCCTGAAGTTTGGGTTGACTGGATTTTACACCCTAAAGTTTCAAAAACTTGATTTTACACCCTGAAGTTTGGTTCTGTTAGCAATTCACACCCTACGGTTAGTTTTTGCTGTTAAGTGACACATGCACATGCTGACGTGTTTTATTTTTGCCAAATCATCCCAAAAATAAAAACTTACCTGGCACTATACAAAATTCATTAAATTTTTTTGAAAAACAATTCTATCTCATAGCAAATTAAATAAAAAAATAAAAAAAATTATTTTTAACTCATTTAAAGTAATTACCAAATATAAAAAAATAAAATAATTTTAGAAAAAATATTTTTTTTAAATAACTTATTTTCTAAAAAATATTTTTACCAAAACAAATAGAGCGTTAGAGTTACAGTTATGCTCAACACAAATACCCTCTACCAAGTCGGCTGAGTTTGGGTAAATTGCAAATTACACCCCTGAAGTTTGGGTTGACTGGATTTTACACCCTAAAGTTTCAAAAACTTGATTTTACACCCTGAAGTTTGGTTCTGTTAGCAATTCACACCCTACGGTTAGTTTTTGCTGTTAAGTGACACATGCACATGCTGACGTGTTTTATTTTTGCCAAATCATCCCAAAAATAAAAACTTACCTGGCACTATACAAACGGTACTGTTTTCCTAAGCTAAAACAAAAATAAAAATCCAATCCTAAAACTACACCGTTTCAGCCTAATTCTAAAATCTCAAATCAGTGAATCCCTATTCCCGTTCATCTGAGCAAGCCTCATCTGAGCGGCCACAGCAACTTGAAGATTGTGAACCCAGGTAGCGGCGGCGGCAGCTTTTGTGAACCCAAGCAACGGCAACAGCTCTAGGCAGCCACATCGACTGTAAAACCAAATAAACCCGAGCTGCTATTCTCGTGTGATTGATTTGTTGATTGGGTTTGGTGGGGGGTTTTGTATAAATGTTTGGCTGATTGATTTGGTGCTGAAACTAGTGTATGATTTAAAAGCGGCGGCGGCAGCTCTTGTGAACCTAAGCAACGGCAACAGCTCTAAGCAGCCACGTCGACGATAAAACCAAATAAACCCGAGATGCTCTTCTCGTGTGATTGATTTGTTGATTGGGTTTGGTGGGGGGTTTTGTATAAATGTTTGGGTGATTGATTTGTTGCTGAAACTGTCTATATGTGTATGATTTAAACTCATTGTACAACTTGCATCTTTATTGAAACTATGTGTTTACGGTGAAATTTGTTTTTCTTTGATTTTTTTTTTTTTTTTTTTGTTTCTGTATCACTTGAATATTGTTGATTGGGATTAGTTTTGTATTATTTTGTTGTCAATGGATTATAATATAGTTGGTTGTATTTTGTCTTGTTCTGGTTACTTTATTGATCTTTATTTTTGGTGGGTNTATCACTGTTATCTTATATTCCTATGCTTCATTTTCTTATTGTCAAATTATATTTATTTGGTCACAGGTAGACAATGTATCTTCCACCCAAAGGAAGACATGTATTGTCCTTCACGAGAATCTTTTAATTCTGCCATTGGTAACATGCATCCAGCAGCATTAGAACAATTGAAGAAGTGAAATTTTCCACTGTTCCATAGATTCATTATCAGTTGGTGTTCTCATGTCCAAGACCCTTCAAATTTTCCACTGTTCCATAGATTCATGATCAGCTATACATATGCCTCTTATCTCTTGCAAATTGACAATCTTGAAATGGGAAGAAGTGAAATTGTAGAGGTAGCAGCTTCTCCGAGAGAACCTAAATTGTAGAAGTTGGTTTGTTGTTGTGGTGGTCATTTTAGTGTATTTAGTGAATGCAAAAGGCCAATTGTATATAGTTTCTTATCTTATTTAATGTAATGACAATTGTAATAGCCATTGGCTTTATTACATCGTAATGGAAATTGAAATGCATTTCTTGCAAAGGAAATTGTCACTTAATTTTGTCTCTTATTAGAATATTGTTTATTATGATGGAAATTGGCTGAAGGTTTTTAAATGTGGCTTTTGCTCCTGAAATATGCAGAAAGATGCAGAAACATGACTGAAATAGGCAGAAATATGCAAAAATATGCAGAAACATGACTAAAATATGCAGAAATATGACTAAAATATGCAGAAATGTGCAGAAATATGACTGAAATATGCTGCTATATTTTTTTCTGCTCATGTCCAATATGACTAGAATAAGAAGCTTATGAAAGCTTTACAAAACAGTGACTATCAAAGTTTGCCAAACCAAGGTTCTAATAATAAAAGGTCCTAAGACTAACACAAAATAAGTTATTTTTGTCTAGTAACACCATCAAATAAGCTTATGGGCAGCTTTATAAAACAGTAACCACAAAAGGTTCTAACAATCAAAGGTCCTACAAACTACCAACTCCTGATCCACTTCCAGTTCCTTTTCCAGCTTCAGCTCCAACTCCAACTCCAACTCCAGCTCCTTTTCCATATCCACCAACTGCACTGCTTCTAGCAACACTTGTTTGGGTTGAGACCTATAATAATAGATACATTGGACCATATGGACCATATGGTAAGTACACAACAAACTCAATGACCAAATACTAGAAATATGCAAATATTAAGCACAATGTGAAGTATATATATAATATGGAAATTACTATAGTGGATTGGCTTCCAGCAACACTTGGTGGGTGATGGTCCTCTTCCACTCTTAAGCCCATAAACACATGATCGCCTCCGGCTCTCCTAACCTTCAACAAGTTCAAAAATTTTGTAGTTAGCAACTACAATAGGTGAGTAGCACAATAAAAAACTTATTTGGCAATAAGCAAGTATTAATACATGGTTTTGGCTCCTTGTATTTGTTGTTGCTCCTTGTCTTTGCTTAGTCTGGCCCTCACTAGCATCATTAGTTTTGGGGGGTAATTTGCATCCTCTTTTGTTGTGACCCAATTGTCCACAATTGCCACATTTTTGTGCGGCAGATGATTTCTTCAACTTATGTGAAATCCTTGGTGCCTCGTCAGCAGCTTTCTTCCTCTTGTTCTCCTTTGGTCTTCCAGGCTATACTAGCATCTTTGGAGGCAAAATCTTATCACCTACTGCATTTGGCCAAAAGTCCTCACCATTGGTAGGCTGGATGAAGTGTGAGTATGTTCTAAGGTAAGTCTCAACCTTGTAATAGCTATGCACATAGCTTTCTGCCTTTTCTTTTTTGTAAGCAATTGCTGAAACTGCATGCATACAAGGGATGCCGGTTATATCCCATCTGTAGCAAGCACATGTATGCTTCTCCAAATCAACTACAAATTGCTTTCCCTTACAATGCACTTCAAACTTCGATCCGCCAGACCATGTAGACGTGCAATCCCTAGTTGCTTCCTTGTTAACTTCTAATTTATCTTGAATCTTAGGACAAATTGGGCCAGACTTCTTTAACATTGTATCCCTGTTTCTTGGGATCCTTTTCATTAGATACCTCCTAATCATCTCACACATAGTCAATATAGACTTATCCCTAGCATCAACAATCTTAGAGTTAAATGACTCACAAAGATTGTTCAACAGCATGTCACACTTAGGCCATGTACCAAAAGCATGTCTACTCCAATGTGCATAGTCAATACCCATCAAATGCCCATAAGCATTAACATCTACCTTTCTCATCATCTCCATCTTTGCCTCAAACCCAAGTCTAGTAGTCTCTCTTGCTGCTGCCCACATTAAATCCTTCAATAGTTTGCCCTTGTACTCCTTCTTGAAGTTAGCATATAGATGCCTAACACAAAACCTTGTATGTGCTTCAGGAGCAACTTTTGCAAGAGTAGGAAGTAAGCCCTATATTAAAAACAAAACAAATAAATTGGTTAGTATGTAGATATTAAATAATATGTAAATAATTTCAAGTCAAATATTATACAACAAATGGTAAGATTAAACTTACATAAATAATTACATACCTTCTGTTGATCAGAAATAAAGGTCCAGCCACGTTCCCTCACAAGACCAACATCAGCTAACAACAACTCCAAAAACCATGACCAACTGTCCTTGTTCTCGCCCTCACAAACAGCAAATGCTATTGGGTATATCCCGTCATTCCCATCAATTCCAACAGCTGCCAGTAGTTGCCCCTTCAAAAACCCTCTTAAATGACAAGCATCAAGACTAATAATTGGCCTACATTCCTCCATAAATCCAGTTCTACAAGCAGCTAGACACACATACATTCGTTTGAAGTGCAATGTGGGTGTGTGTAGAGTAATTTTAGTTGTGGTGCCTGGATTAGAAGATCTCAGCTCTTCACAATAATCTCTAGCTCTTTCAAACTGGTAGGCAAACCTTCCTTTAAGCATCTCCAATGCGATCTGCCTAGACCTAAAGGCTTTATCCAAGGATATGTCTACTTGAAATTGACTCATTATACCTTTCTTTATCTCAGCACTCTTGATATTGGGTCTCCCTCTAAACACCTCTAGCCATGTAACTGCAATCCACCTTACAGACACCATCCTACTATGAAAAGCCCTAGAACATGTATGTTTTCCACGATAGGTTTTCACTAGTAAAGAGTTTTCTTCACGGTCCCATGAGGCATAAATATACCACTCACAATTTTCACATTTGTAACTCACCTTGCGAGATTCGTTCTTAACAATTAACAATGGATATCCATGCTTGATTCTATAAGATTGCACGGCCCTCTTAAATTCCTTGTGGTCACTAAACAACATCCCCTTCTCAAAAACGGGGTCAGACATATCCATTTCAGCCCTAAATTCAGTGTACTTAGGGTGCTCTTCATCATCCTCAGAGTTGACAGGTGTGCACAAGACATCAGAGTGCCCATAATCACTTTCCCCACTTCTTATATCATGCTCCTCATCACTAAAGCAAGTGGGTGCCCAATTTGATGTTTTTTTCTCATAAGGGTTTAGGTTGGATTGGTCATGGGGAGTGGATGGGACAATGTGGGAGTATAGGTTATTAGGGGAGGATGGTTTTTCATATCTATCAAATTCACTGTCACCTACCAAATCAGCATAGTCTTCATCAAAAAAATTGTCATCTACTCCAACCCCTTCATCAACTTCTTTATAACACTCATGCTCATCATCACCTTCATTACCTTGATCTTCATCAACTTGTTCCTCAAAAGCTTGTTCAACATGCTTTACATATATGTGTATTAACTTTTCAGGTGCAAATTCTAACCAATCACGTAGGGCCCTAACATCACCATCTTTATTCAATGAACATAAGCCATTATGAAGTTCCATTTGAGGAATTTGGTAAAGAAATTCTTTTACATTCGACCAAGATTTTTGGCATACTTAGGCATATCAAAAACAGCAAGAGTGTCAAAATCAACATCAGAGACCCTTGATTCAGTCCCTCTAACATATTCAACATGTGTATCACTATGCGTAATGAATACCCCTCCATGATGTATACACATATCAAATAGTTGATCCATATTCAATGCCCTGCACACACGTATAAATGCATTACTAAAATTTAACTTTTAATTAATATATTACTAAAATATAATACACACATAAATGCAACAAAACATACATGTAGATATGGGGCACAAAGCACAACACATGTATTGCTCACTTGGACCACAACCGTTGCACTCAGTCAATTTACCAATAAAAAATACACATTATTTTACACCAGACAATACATACAACTAATCATCATCCAACAAGCTGACCCACCAAAAATAAAGATCAATAAAGTAACCAGAACAAGACAAAATACAACCAACTATATTATAATCCATTGACAACAAAATAATACAAAACTAATCCCAATCAACAATATTCAAGTGATACAAAAACCAAAAAAAAAAAAATCAAAGAAAAACAAATTTCACCGTAAACACATAGTTTCAATAAAGATGCAAGTTGTACAATGAGTTTAAATCATACACATATAGACAGTTTAGCAACAAATCAATCACCCAAACATTTATACAAAACCCCCCACCAAACCCAATCAACAAATCAATCACACGAGAAGAGCAGCTCGGGTTTATTTGGTTTTATCGTCGACGTGGCTGCCTAGAGCTGTTGCCGTTGCTTAGGTTCACAAGAGCTGCCGCCGCCGCTTTTAAATCATACACATATAGATAGTTTCAGCAACAAATCAATCAGCCAAACATTTATACAAAACCCCTCACCAAACCCAATCAACAAATCAATCACACGAGAATAGCAGCTCGAGTTTATTTGGTTTTACCGTCGACGTGGCTGCCTAGAGCTGTTGCCGTTGCTTGGGTTCACAAGAGCTGCCACCGCTGCTACCTGGGTTCACAATCTTCAAGTTGCTGTGGCCACTCAGATGAGGCTTGCTCAGATGAACGGGAATAGGGATTCACTGATTTGAGATTTTAGAATTAGGCTGAAACGGTGTAGTTTTAGGATTGGATTTTTATTTTTGTTTTAGCTTAGGAAAACAGTACCATTTGTATAGTGCCAGGTAAGTTTTTATTTTTGGGATGATTTGGCAAAAATAAAACACGTCAGCATGTGCATGTGTCACTTAACAGCAAAAACTAACCGTAGGGTGTGAATTGCTAACAGAACCAAACTTCAGGGTGTAAAATCAAGTTTTTGAAACTTTGGGGTGTAAAATCCAATCAACCCCAAACTTCAGGGGTGTAATTTGCAATTTACCCAAAAAAAAAAAACTCTAGTTTGGACCGTATATAAATATACCCGACAAATATGGGCCGGGTGGAAATGGGTCGGTCATAAATGCTATGAAAGATATATATATATATATATATATCATAAAAGCCAGACGTAAGATTTATAGTTTTTAGTGAAACCCTTATTGCACAAATATGCACTTTGTACACAACCAATTTGATCATAAAATTTATGGCATATGATTCACATAATGATCTTGTTTGGACACGATGCTACTTAGTTTAAACTATTCAAAGAATTTGAAAATTGTTGAGATCCAAAAAAGGGGTCTACAATCCATAGCATCCCACGTCACCTGAGAAAACACATGAGATGTGTGTAGAAATTAAGTCATTTTCTCCCACTGCTAGCTAGCTGTGTGTTTTGGAGGGGAAGAACAAATGCATGAGAGTGTTAGGACTCTGATTATGGTGCATTGCTATCTGGTGCTTGGTGGTGCAGGGTAGGGTGCTTGGGGGTGCAGGGAAGGGTGCTGCTGTGTGCTGTGTGGGCAGGGCAGTGAAGGGCTTGTACATGCAGAGAGGTAGAGAGGCAGGGGAGGCTTGCACAGAGTTAGTTACAAGTAGTTTCATTAATTGTTGGTGCATTTTTTAAGTGTTGTACTTAGTTAATTAGTTAGGCTAAGTTGTGTTGTACTTTGTTAGTTAGTTAGTAGTATATAAGGATCAATTCAGATTGTAATAAGGATTAATTGATGAATAATACATTGAATAGCCATTTTTCTTGAATTGCTATTGGAGGTTGGTTCCTCGAAGAATCAATGGAGGCCTAGTTCTCTCGAAGAACAACTAGAATTGAGAGTAATAGAAATTAAATTCGCTTGATTACTACCAGAGAGGGACAACAAATTCATGAGGGGCATGGAGCTCCAAAGTAGACAATATCTACACAATTGGTGTGAAATTATCACAGCCACTAAATCAAGTTCTTTTTCATATATTATATAGTGCAAGTTTTCACAATCTTGATTTTTTTTATAAATATTCTTGGACTACACTTCTTATATGCATGTGTGGTCTTACTTTTATTCTTACTATACATCAAAATTCTGAAATAATGGAAGTTTGTTCTTCCTCTTGATAAACATTTTTGGAATACCTAACTCAAATTCGGCCAACTTTCATATGATTGGGAATCATGGTGAACTCTATTAATTACTAATCCCATCAAATCAAAATGCACATCTAAAAAAAAAATTCATAATAGATTATTCTTTAAATGCATATTGATAATTGATTAACTTATCTCGTGCTCACTACACCTCCCTAAATTGTTGCTTTGCTTTCTATTTTAAATTAAAATTTGGGTATTCTTCTCTATTTACTGCAGGAAAGAGGTACGGTAAAACTTGAGTACGAAATTTTCAAGTCCGATGGAGATGTTTGCCATGGCTTCTGGAGTGGTGATTCTGTATCATTTATTCGATATGATACTATTAAAGAAGCTCAGATGAGCAAAAGTCATCTCCAAACATTTAGCACTGCTGAATTTGTTAATCCTAAAATGGTTATAAGTGAAACCAACGTTTGGCTAGTGGTGCAGAAAATAGATTCCACGTTAGACCAATTTAAAAAGAAAAATACCGGGATTTGGTCTTGTGATGATCTATTGGATGATAAGTACAAGACTATTGTAAGGTACGAAATAGCTAGCTTATAATTTATTTTGACGATCTTTGTAAAACTATCCTGTGATATAATGATTTATTGATCACTTTTTTTTATTTTTTTTATTAATTTCATATTTGAAGGGACATTATTGCTGGTGTTATTCAATTGGCGAATCAAAGATATCTGGGAAAACTAAAGATCCGAGACATTGCTATTATTAATGGTCGTGCCAAATTCATGAGAATCTCAAATGAACTTGGAGTTGGTAAGCTAAGCGACCAATTACAAAATCTATTGAAAGAATTATTGGGAATTGATCCTAACAATAAGGAGTTGACCGATTTCTACTCTCATATGAAAACAATGCCAATGTAAGTACTCATCCACATTTAAACCCGTTTAGCTTTCTATAAAGTATTTTCTTGAAAATATTTTTCTTATTTTTCAATATTTGGTACACTGAAAATCATAGTCAACAAAAACATTTTTAGGATTAATTGAAAACACCAATAAAATCTTAGAAAATGGTAATAATTTTTTTTTTAAATAGTGATCTTTTATCTTCGTGTTGTAAAATTTTTCAACCAAACAAAATCAACTAAAACTCTTCTTCCACTTGAGAATAACATATTTTCCTCATAAAATTTTAGTTGAAAACTTTTTTTGAAGGGAAATATTTTATGCTGAAACAAATAGTTTTTCTTATGTGCATAAAATTATGTATTCAATGCCTAAGTCAATTTCTTTTCTGATTATTTTTACCTTTTACTTTCTAAAGGTGCAAAATCATTCATTTGAGAAATCATCCGATATTGTTGACGTCTCAAGAGAGATTGCAATTCCCAGTGTGGGGCCAGAAAATCGGGTAGCCTCGGCCTACTTCAACCCAGGCCCAAATGGCCCACGCCGAGAATGCATGATGGGTCCGAGGATGACCCTATCCTCGGTCGTCCGAGACCTCAGTAAGAAAAAGGGGCAAGCCCTGGGCGAACTGTCACCTCGGCATTGAATACGCTCACCTAACCCTTCTGGCCGCATTAATGAGGATGTAACCCCTTGACAGGGCAACATCGATCAGGGTGAACCACTTGAGCACGGATATGACCTTTGATGAGATAGACGGTCAAGTGGAAGGCCAATAGATGACCAACAGGAGGAGGAAAAGAGGGATATATAAGAAAGGGGAGTAAAATGTAAGAAGGGGGTTTTTTGGGGGAGAGAGGCAGAGGAAAGCCTCCTCGGCCGTGGTCCGAGGAGCATCCCCCATTCGTAGATTGTTCTAAGTATTTTTCAAAGAAATAAAAGAGTTCATGCTTCGTGAACGCCGGCCAGCGCCTAAACCTTCGATCCACTCTCTACAAATTCATTGTTCTGGGTTCGTTGGGCCTTTGACCCATATCTTTTGGGCTTGGGCAACAAAAACAGACCCTACAATTGGCGCCGTCTGTGGGAAGGATTAGTGCGCTGGTCGGCGCAACAGGCGATCGTTCTAAGTAATCGTTCTACGGAGGATTGGTGGTGATGCAAAAAAAAATGGAGTACTTGAGGAATAAAGCCACGGATTCAAAGCAAGTGGTGGACTATAAAGACTGGCAGATAACCTTAAGCCGAAGATTTCGTTCCTTGAAATTATGGTTGTGCTAGAGAGCTATGATGGTGGATAACCTTAGGAGCTTGCTGAGAAACTGTGAAAATGGACCTTTTTGGGGCTTGTAGCTAAGGATAAAAGGTTTGTTGAGGTCCCTAGATTTGAGGCGGTTTGTTTCAGGATTTTGCCATCAGCACTAAGTGATACAGTACACAAAAATGAAAAGCTTGACATGAAGTAGGAAGAGGATGCGAAAGGCAAACCGCAAATTGTTGGAGGTTATCAACATGTCGGGCCGTGTCTTCATGACTCATGCTGTGGTCGAGGGAGTATACGTGATACGATTCGCCGTTGGTGCAACTCTAGTTGAGGAACGACACGTTAACACAGCTTGGGAAATGATGCAGAAGCATGCAGATTTCATACTAAGCACTTGAAAATTATGGGCTCTTCTTGTTTAAGCCTAGCTAGGCTGAATCTTCTTTGCATGCAGCAAGTAAAATTTTTTTTTCGTACAATAAATGAGGGTAAGAATTTGAAATTTAGTTCTTCCCATGAGAAGAATCAATCCCCTCCACCATTTGTTAAAATATTACCAATGTAATTTTGAATTTAAAAATAAAAGCATGAATTTGCTAAGTGTGTTTGCAGAAAGATTATAAACTAGCTTTTTTCATTTTAAGTACTCTTTGTGGTTCTCATATTACTTTTTGTCTTAGTTTTATTTAATCAAACTTTTAGTTTTTAAGAAATACTAGTCGCGGACTAGTATAAATATTATGTAATGAGATATAATATATATAAAGTAACTATTATTTCAATTATTGTCTATTTTTTTATAAAATAAAATAAAAATTCTACAAGTATTTTTTAATATCTTTTATCTCTAAAAATATATCATTTTTTTTTTTTTGTTTGATTAATATTTTTTTAAGGTGGATCATGTTCTTCTAACTTCTATTATAGTGTATTATATTTGCTTAATATACAACTAAATTTCATAAGTTTCAAAATTATCATCTCTTAAGGAATAAGGAAATTATCATAATAATCGAAACTCATTACAAAATTATAATGTTATCTTAGCCAAATTTAAAATGAAACTAAAGGAATAAATAATAGACTTTATAATAATTTATTACTCAAATAATTGGTAGACATATTCAAATTCCTATTTCCAAAAAAACTAAGTATTAACCCAAACTAAAATTCAACCAAAGCTATAAAAGGGAAAAAGAAGACTTTCTGATGTGATATAATAATAATAATAATAATAATAAACACAATACCAAAACACATATTAAAAAAAAAAAAAAAACTATCAGCCTTAATTAGAGTTATAAGAAAGAACAAAAATTCACCAAAAGAAAGTAGAGGGAGAGAGGGAAAGTATTCACAGTTTTGTGTGGGAAAAATATGGATTAAATGGAAAAACGATATCAAATTTATATAAAATAAAATGAGTAGAAGAATAGTCAAAATATAAAAAATAGGAAGTATAACGGTAAAGTAGTTGGAAAATAAAGAGGCAAAAATGAAAGGGAAAGGAAGAAGGTGTAATAGTAGGTATGTGAACTAATAGGGAANAAAAAAAAAAAAAAAAAGAAAAAGAAAAGAAGAGAACTACCAAACAAACATTGCAAAGAGATAAAAGTTCGAGACAGGAGATTCAATAGCAAAAAAAGGAAGCTTGATATTATTTCATAAAGAAAAGTACAAAATACAATCAGAGGCTCAGGCAGGCGTGTTTAAAACTATTCCTACCAGCTAGTTCTACAATCAGAGGCCAGGGACCCGTCCTAAACTAGCTAGAGGGAAGTGTCACCCGTGCTTTTATTGGTATCAAGAGATTAGGAGAACTTAACAATAAAAGCAGGGAAGGGGGGGGGCTGGCTTGTTTCAAGGCCACCAACAACTCCTTTCTCGGTGCGGCAGAGCTTGAACAAAGCGAGGAGCAGATGCAGAGGCACCGGGACGCCTTCCCCCGTGATGTTCCCTTGATTCTCTCCACTCTCACGAGCGTTGGCCGTTGGAGACAGCAACACTCGGCACCAGCCATGACATGGGTCGCGCCTCTCCTCCGTCGGGGTGCGCTCCGGAGGAGACGTTAGGTACTTCAGCGACGTCCCTTCTGGCCACCGCGTATGGCACTGTCAGTGTTACACCCAGACTTTGCAGCGCCGGAAGCCCAGTGGGGCTGCGGTCACAGCAGCTCTTGGCACGGATGTCCTCACACCCGTCCAAGCCGCCCCATATCTACCAACTCCGGTCAAAATTCCGGCGGGGTTATTAAAGGAGCTTGGGGAGCTGAAAAGGTGTGTTTTCTGTTTACGTTGGAAGTTCATGGAGTATGGAGAACCATCTCCCTGAAAGCCTTATATAGAGGATGAAGGTTGGTGAGAATTAATCCATGAAGAATTTGAAAATTGAGTTACCAGCAGGGCTAATAATGAAGCACCAAATTCCAAGGGGACCGTAGACCGTTGGATTCATGTTAATTCACAAGGACATTAATGAAGGCGCGTCTCGTGCATCGAAACGTTAAGCGCGGAACACGAACGGCCAAGGACGCTTTGTAAATGAAAAAGATGGGGCTCGAGCTGGAGGCGAGATCAATGCCACGTGTAAGATCATAATCCGACCCAAGAAGGAATCGTCTCCAATGAAGCAGTCCGAGACAAACCCCCCTTCAGAGAAATGAAAGCGTTAGACAGAACCAAGGCACTGCATGGTCCTCAGACTCAGGCCTATGGGAAACTAACCGCTCCTCTATACCTGGGTACTAAACAGAACCAAGATATTGCATGGTCCTCGACTCAAACCTATGGAAACTAGATAATTACAGAGAAATGAAAGCGTTAGACAGAACCAAGGCACTACATGGTCCTCGGACTTAGGCCTATGGGAAACTAAGGTCCTCGGACTCAATCCTATGGGGAAACTAACCGCTCCTCTATGCCTGGGGTACTAGACAGAACAAGGTATTGCATGGTCTTCTGACTCAAAACCAATGGGGAAACTAGATACATAAAGAGAAATGAAAGCGTTAGACAGAACTAAGGCACGGCATGGTCCTCGACTCAGCTATGGGGAAACTAACTGCTCCTCTATACCTGGGTACTAGAAAAATAGGTATTGCATGGTCTTCGGACTCAAACCTATGGAAAAACTAGATACTTACAGAGAAATGAAAACGTTAGACAGAACCAAGGCACTGCATGGTCCTCAGACTCAGGCCTATGGGGAAACTAACTGCTCCTCTATGCTGGGTACTAGACAGAACCAAGGTATTACATGGTCTTCGGACTCAAACTATGGGGAAACTAGATGCTTATAAAGAAATGAAAGCATTAGACAGAACCAAGGCACTGCATGGTCCTCAGACTCAGGCCTATAGGAAACTAACTACTCCTCTATTCCTGGGTACTAGACAGAACCAAGGTATTGCATGGTCCTCGGACTCAAACCTATGGGGAACTAGATATTTACAGAGAAATGAAAGCATTAGACAGAACCAAGGCACTGCATGGACATCGACTCAGGCCTATGGGAAACTAATGCTCCTCTATACCTAGGTACTAGACAGAACCAAGGTATTGCATGGTACTCGGACTCAACACTATGGAGAAACTAGATACTTACAGAGAAATGAAAGCGTTAGACAGAATCAAGGCACTGCATGGGTTCTCGGACTCAGGCCTATATGGGAAACTAACCGCTCTCTATACCTGGTACTAGACAGAACAAGGTATTGCATGGTCTTCGGACTCAAACCTATGGGGACACTAGATACTTACAGAGAAATGAAAGCGTTAGACAGAACCAAGGCACTGTATGGTCCTTGGACTCAGGCCTATAGGGAAACTAACCGGCTCCTCTATACTGGGTGTTAGACAGAACCAAGGTATTGCATAGTCCTCGGACTCAACCTATGGGGAAACTAGACACTACAGAGAAATGAAAGCGTTAGACAGAACAAGGCACTGCATGGTTCCTCGACTCAAAGCCTATGGGGAAACTAACCGCTCCTCTATACTGGGTACTAGACAGAACAAGGTATTGCATGGTCTTCAGACTCAAACCTTAGGGAAACTAAATACTTAACAGAAGAAATGAAAAGCGTTTAACAGAACTAAGGCACTGCGGATGGTCCTCAGACCTCAGGCCTATGGGGAAACTAACCGCTCCTTCAGCTTGGGTACTAGACAGAGACCAAGGTATTGCATGGTCCTTGGACTCAAAACCTATGGGGAAACTAGATACTTACAGAGAAATGAAAGTGTTAGACAGAACCAAAGCACTGCATGGTCCTCGGACTCAGACCTATGAGGAAACTAATCGCTCCTCTATACCTGGCTACTAGACAGAGCCAAGGTATTGCATGTCTTCGGACTCAAACCTATGGGGAAACTAGATACTTAAAAAGAAATGAAAGCGTTAGACAGAACAAGGTACTGCATAGTCCTCGGACTCAGGCCTATGGGAGAAACTAACTGCTCCTTACACCTGGGTACTAGACAGAACCAAGTATTGCATGGTCTTCGGACTCAAACCTATGGAAAAACTAGATACTTACAGAGAAATGAAAGCGTTAGACACAGAACAGGCACTGCATGGTCCTCGGACTCAGGCGCTATGGGGAAACTACCGCTCCTCTTGCCTGGGTACTAGACAGAACCAAGGTATTGCATGGTCTTCGGACTCAAACCTATGGGGAAACTAGATACTTACAAAAACTGAAAGCGTTAGACAGAACAAGGCACTGCATCGTCTCAGACTCAGGCCTATAGGGAAACTACTACTCCTCTATTCTTGGGTACTAGACAGAACCAAAGGTATTGCATGGTCCTCGGACTCAAACCTATGGGGAAACTAGATACTTACAGAGATGAAAGCGTTAGACAGAACCAAGGCACTGCATGGTCCTCGGACTCAGGCCTATAGGGAAACTAACCTCCTCTATAACTGGGTACTAGACAGAACCAAGGTATTGCATGGTCTTTCGGACTCAAACCTATGGGGAAACTAGATACTTACAGAGAAATGAAAGCGTTAGACAGAACCAAGGCACTGTATGGTCCTTGAAATCAGGCCTATGGGGAAACTAACCGCTCCTCTATACCTAGGTGCTAGACAGAAAAGGTATTGCATAGTTTCTCGGACTCAAACCTATGGGGAAACTAGATACTTACAGAGAAATGAAAGCGTTAGACAGAACCAAGGCCTGCATGGTCCTCGACTCGGCCTATGGGGAAACTAACCGCTCCTCATACCTGGGTTACTAGACAGAACCAGGTATTGCATGGTCTTCAGACTCAAACCTATAGGGAACTAAGATACTTACAGAGAAATGAAAGCGTTAGACAGAACCAAGGCACAGCATGGTCTCAGACTCAGGCCTATGGGGAAACTATCCGCTCCTCTATGTTGGGTACTAGACAAAACTAAGGTATTGCATGTCTTCGAACTCAAACCTATGGGAAAAACTAGATCTTACAGAGAAATGAAAGCGTTAGACAGAACCAAGGCACTGCATAGTCCTCGGACTCAGGCCTATGGGGAAACTAACCGCTCCTCTATGCTGGGTACTAGAGAAGCAAGGTTTGCATGGTCTTCGACTCAAACCTATGGGGAACTAGATACTTACAGAGAAATGAAACGTTAGACAGAACCAAGGTACTGCATAGTAGGTATGTGAACTAATAGGGAAAAGAAGAGTTTTTTTTTTTTTTTTTGGAAAATAGGGAGAAGAAAAGTTTAAATAGAGAAAAAAAAATATAAAAAATAAATGAATGATGTGGCTGCTGATGTGGCTCAACAGGAGCATATTAACAATAAATGTTACGTTTCAGCTTTTAGTAATATATAAATGCTAACTTTTAGGCTTTTGTCTCATATTATACAAATAATCTATCAAAAATAAACAATTCACAAACGGACTTCCATTTGAGAACAACTATCTAAAACCTTTTGCTGAAATTGTGGTAATTGTGGTTTGATAAATAGGTGTGACACATACAGACTAACACAGACTAACACACACAGAGGGAGTGGGAGCCAAGGTTTAATATCACAACTCACAACATACAAAAGCCAAAAAAAAACAATTTGTTATCTTTTGATTCAAAATTTGATCCAAAAAATAACAATATAAAGGAATTCAACTACCCAAATGTCATCACAGGTGACTCTATCCTTTGAATCAATTTGTTATCTTATTTCATCACAACTCACAACATATCTCTTATTTCATCACAGGTGACTCTATCCTTTGAATCAATTTGTTATCTTTTAATTCAAAATTTGATGGAAAAATAATAGAAAGATTGAGATCAACTCTCTATGTTTGTCGTCAAAGTCAATCATAAGATTGCCACATACTGGTTTTCAGCATTCTTTCTATGCACTGTGCTTAGTTGAAAGCATAACCAAAGCTGAAAAAATCTAACTTGATGATTAAACATGGCAAACAGAAATATGAAACAATGAATAAAGCTAAGGTATATGCTCATGTCCCAAAGCATCTCAAACCTTAACCCCTTGTTTTGTCCTGAAACAAGAAACTTAGGAGCATAAAATCAATTATTAAATTCCAACTAGGCATCAGACCAAAAAATAACAATATATAGGAATTCAACTACCCAAACATTACTTGCACAAAAGAACAACTACCCTAAAATATTACTTCAAAAAATAATTTAAAAAGTAAAACAGCTAAAACAATGGCGGTGACTAGCTAAGCTTTTTTTAGTGATATGTGATGTGGTGTAGTACGCAATAATTTTTTATGACTAGAGGTTTTCACAGCTAATTCATATACCATACTTGTCTTTCTTCTATCTCAACTATATTTTCTTTGGTTTTTTAAAATATCATTTGTTTTGGCTAAATAGAAATTTCACAAAAAAAGAAAAAGAAAAAAAAGGCAGCAAGACATTCTGCAAAGCCCATTTACAACACTAGCGAGCCAACAAATTACATTAAGATTTGCCATTGCAGTAAAAGTATGAGGAAGGTTCAGTAATTGAGTTTAGTTGGCCTAAGGTTCATAAATTCTATTTAGGCTGAGCTGAGCTCGAGATATCATCTTTGCACGCTTGGACAAGAGAACTTATTCAATAAACCAAAGGATCAAACCAATAATATCTATTCTACCAAATTATAGAATGTCATATATATGTTTAAATTAATTGAGTCACATCCTAATAACAGTGGCACCGTTTAAAAAATAAATAAATAAATTCACAATGGCATCCACCATCACCACCACCTTCGCGGGCAATGCCACCACCACAGACTCTGTTGGAGGGGCTCAAGGACTATGTCCATGAAGATACTTTTGCTCTGTGTGATGAGCTCTCCCTTGACAAACATGGCCTTCTCATCAAAGAAATCGAGATCAGTTTTTACCCTTCCTCCCTCTAAAAAAAAACAAGTGGGATCATTTTTGCTCTGTGCGGTTTCTTTTGCTTTTTCTCTAGAGAAAAAATGTTGGAAAATGAAAGGGAGAAAATACGCGCTAGGATGCCTAGGGTGAGTGTATGGGCTAACTATGGTTTGCGAACTAAAGAATAGACGAGCCTGTTATTTACACAAGGTCTTAAGTGGACGGACCTGATGTGGATGGAGAGAATAAAGGTGGGATGGTTGGCCATGAGCCTGTTGGGCCCCTTAGTGGGAACACTTTGGCCCATTCTCGTAAAACCCTAAGAAGAGTCATTGCGCAACTTGGACTCTAGAGTTCTCATGTATTGGTGAAGATCTTCCCTATAAGGAGAAGATCTGTCCACCACATTTCGGACTCTAAAAAAGAAGACTTCTACAAGGAAAAGACTTGGATGCCAAGTCTAAGAGGAAAAACTTTCGACTACTATAAAAGTCTCAATACTCTCACCAATAGATGTACGCATTATTTACTCTCTCTAGCACTCTAGAGTTGTGAGAATACTTTCTGACTTAACTTTCGGAGGGTATTTGGCCGACACCACACCGGTGCCCTTTGATAGGTTTTCTTCTTTGTATTGTGTAGGTTTACGTTCGAACGCGAAGGCATCGTGTGACTCACTAGTGAATTTCTCAACTTCATCAGTTGGCGCCGTCTGTGGGAAACGTGAGAAGAAAGTAGTCAGACGTTGCTTCATCCCTGAGACAGAAGGGTTGCATGGTGCTCACTCGCTCGATGGCAACAACCAATGACATCCAAGGAGAGGAACTACCCACAACCGCACTCGAAAGACAGGTTCGGACTCTCACTGCGGCCGTGGAGCGCCTCACCAATCAAAATCATGACCTAGAAGAACAGTTGCGTCAAAGAAACACAGCACCCAACAACCAGAGGGAGGATCAAGAAGGTACCATGGCCATGCAAAGAGACCGAGAAGGGCTTGAAGGGAGCAACGCCCCAAGCAGGCCAGAACGACAAAACACGAGTCTCTCATCCCTCATGGATGCGACTCATCCGCCTATGTTCACGGAGATGCAGGCGATGAAAGAACAAATGGAGGTCATGATGAACGCCCTAAAGGGACGAGTGTCCAACGACCTGGACGACCTAGTGAACCGGACTAACTCTCCATTCACCGGCCCCGTCAATTCCTTTCCCCTACCACACAAGTTCCGGATGCCACAGATAGAAAGTTATGATGGGGTCAAGGATCCCCTAGACCACCTGGAGACGTTCAAGATCTTGATGCATCTACAAGGGGTACCGGACGAAATCATGTGTAGGGCCTTCCCAACCACACTGAAGGGTCCCGCAAGAATTTGGTTCAGTCGGCTGACGCCGAACTCCATCAGCACTTTCAAAGAATTGAGCGCTCAGTTCACCTCGCACTTTATAGAGGGACACAGGTACAAGAAATCCACAGCATGCTTAATAAGCATCAGACAGAGAGAGGACGAGACATTAAGATCCTACATAACCCGCTTCAATAAGGAAGCACTCTCGATTAATGAAGCCGATGACAAAATACTGGTGGCGGCTTTCACGAACGGGTTGCGGAAGGGCAAGTTTTTGTTTTCCCTATACAAAAACGACCCCAAAACCATGTCAGAGGTACTCTACAGGGCCACCAAGTACATGAACGCAGAAGACGCGCTACTAGCAAGGGAGGAAAAGCCCAGAAAAAGGGAACGGCAGGCGGACGTGCGTTAGGATCAAGGGCAGAAAAGACCAAGGACAGGAGACAGAAGGGACGAAAGGCGCCCTAAGCCCCCGAGAGGAAGGTTCACAAGTTTCACCCCTCTAAACGCCCCGATTGACCAAGTTTTGATGCAAATCAAAGACGAGGAAACGCTGACGTTCCCCGGGAAACTAAAGAGCGACCCAAGCAAACGGCTGCAAGACAAATATTGTCGTTTCCACTAAGATCACGGCCACGACACAGCCGATTGCTACAACCTGAAGCAGCAGATCGAAGCCCTCATTAGACAAGGGAAGTTGCAGAAATTTGTCAACAAAGAGAGAGCGGATCTCAATCGCCAAGAGCCGGCCCCTCGACGGGATAACGAGCATCCTAGACCCCCCATCGGAGACATAAGGATGATCGTGGGAGGGACCGCGGCTACTGGTTCTTCCAAAAAAGCTCGAAAAAGGTACCTTAGATCGGTCCTGGACGTCCATCTAACAGGCTCTATGCCTAATACCGCACGGGTGGAAAGCCCTATCATTGGATTCACTGAAGAAGACGCAAGGAGACTCAATCATCCACATGACAACGCGCTGGTTGTCAGCATACGTGTGGGGGACTACAACGTCCACCGAGTACTAATCGACAACGGCAACTCAGCAGACATTCTATACTATCAAGCATTCCAGCAAATGGGGATAGACAGAGCACGATTGATACCAACGAGTGCTCCACTTGTCGGTTTTAGAGGGACAAGGGTATTCCCAATAGGCTCCATCACACTCCCGGTAACAGTGGGCGATTACCCGCAAAAACTCACTAGGAATGTAATGTTCCTCGTGGTGGACTACTCATCCGCTTACAATGGTATTCTCGGACGACCCACACTTAACTCGTGGAAAGCAGCAACATCAACATACCACCTGATGATCAAGTTCCCAATGGACTATGGGATTGGGGAATTGCAAGGGAATCAGGTAACCACCCGAGAATGCTACATTGTCATGCTAGAAATGGAAGACTATCATTAGACAATGTGTGTAGAAGAGCAGCGGACGGTCGCAGAACCGGTCGAAGAGCTAGAGGAGATAACGCTCAACGAATCAAAACCAAAGCGGACGACCAGAATAGGAACATTGGCCTGCCAGCCGGTGCGCCAGGCCCTCACAACATTCCTCAGGAGGAACCAAGACGTTTTCGCATGGAACCACGAAGACATGCCCGAGATCGATCCCTCTGTCATAGTACACAAGCTTAATGTGAACCCCTCAACCCCACCCGTCCGGCAGAAAAAGCGAGTGTTCACTTATGAACGGGACAGAGCAATAGCGCAAGAGGTTAAAAAACTACTCGAGGCGGGTTTCATTAGGGAAGTATATTACCCGGAGTGGTTGGCTTACGTGGTCATGGTCAAGAAGGCTAGCGGGAAGTGGCGAATGTATGTCGACTTCACGGACCTTAACAAAGCGTGCCCAAAGGACAACTACCCCCTCCCGCGGATAGATGCGCTGGTCGACCCTACGGCCAGACACCAACTCCTAAGTTTTATGGATGCCTTCTCAAGCTATAATCAGATCAAGATTGAGGAATCTGATCAGGAGAAAACATCCTTCGTCACCAGCCAAGGACTTTTTTGCTATAAGGTGATGCCATTCGGACTCAAGAACGCTGGGGCAACATACCAAAGGTTAATGGACAAAATGTTCGCGCACCAGATAGGGAGGAACGTACAGGTCTACATCGACGACATGCTGGTCAAGAGCCCACACAAAAAAGATCGCCTGAGCGACCTCCAGGAGACATTTGATACCCTACGATCATACAACATGAAACTGAATCCGGGCAAGTGTGTATTCGGAGTAACGGTGGGAAAATTCTTGGGTTTTATAGTGTCCCAAAGAGGAATAGAGGTCAACCTAGAGAAGATACGGGCCATCATGAAGCTGGAACCGCCAAGGACAGTAAAGGACGTGCAGAGCTTAAACGGAAAAATTGCTGCTTTGAACAGGTTCATCTCCAAAGCAACGGACAAGTGTCTACCATTCTTCCGCGTCCTAAGGAAATCGTTCGAGTGGACGGATGAGTGCCAGAAGGCATTTGAAGATCTGAAGAAATACCTCGCCTCGCCACCCTTGCTCAGCCCGTCCAAGCCAGGAGAAGACCTCTACTTATACCTAGCAGTTTCGTAGATGGCAATAAGCGCGGCCCTAGTAAGAGAAGAGGAAGGAACTCAACGACCTATCTATTTCATAAGCAGGGGGTTCCGGGGGGCTGAAGAGAGGTACCCCTACATGGAAAAGCTCGCCTTCGCACTGGTAACTGCAGCCCGAAAACTCAAACCGTACTATCAAGCCCACAGCATCATCGTCCTAACGAATCAACCCCTAAAAAGGGCAATGAGCAGCCCTGAAGCTGCCAGACGAATGGCCCTATGGGCGATAGAGCTGAGCGAATTTGACATACATTACCGACCGCGAACCACAATAAAGGGCCAAGCAGTGGCGGACTTCATCGTCGAATACACGCAAACAGAGCAGAAGGAGCCACAAGCCCTCAGACAACGGAACATCCACACGGATGGATCATCAAACAAGCAAGCTGGAGGCGCCGGGGTAGTTATTCAAACCCCTGACGGAGAGAAAATCAAGTGTATGATTCAGTTGGACTTCCCAACAACCAATAATGAGGCCGAGTATGAAGCATTAGTGGCAGGATTAAACCTGGCGAAAGCAGCAGGCGTCGAGGCCATGATTGTACATTGCGATTCGTAGGTAATAGTCAGCCAGATTAGCGGCGCCTATGAGTGTAAGGGGGAAAAGATGAAGAAATACTTGGAAGAGGTCAGGAGACGGATCGACACCCTCTAGGTCACATTCGTCCAAATCCCAAGGGAGGAGAACGAATGTGCTGACCGGCTCGCAAAAGCCGCCTTCGCAGAGGTCATGATGGCCCCCGATCAGGTATTATCGTTTATCCAGAATTCCTCAATCATTAACAGTAGGGCAGAAATGCAGGAAGTAAATCCTGAATACAATTGGACTACGCCGCTAACGGCCTACCTGAAGGAAGGTATGCTCTCAGACAACAGAGACGCAGCAAGAAAACTGAAAGTCTGAGCTTCGCGATTCATAATAATCAATGACGTCTTATACAAAAGGGGATTCTCACGGCCATACCTAAGGTGTTTGGGCCACGAGGAAGCAGACTACATAATGAGAGAGGTCTATGAGGGTATTTGCGGAAACCATTCGGGAGCACGGTCTTTAGTACACAAACTGATTCGGGCAGGATACTATTGGCCTACAATGCAGAAGGACGTACAAGCCTACGTCAAGACTTGCAACAAATGTCAAAGGTTCAGTAACCTAATTAGGCAACCAACCGAAGAGCTGACACCCATGACGGCCCCTTGGCCGTTCACCCAGTGGGGGCTAGACATCATGGGCCCTCTCCCGACGGCTGCACGACAACTAAAATTTCTGGTGGTAGGGATCGACTATTTCACTAAGTGGGTGGAGGCGGAAGCTCTGACAACTATCACGAAGAGAAACATCAGGAGTTTTGTATGGAGAAATATCGTATGCAGATTCGGGATACCAAAGGTACTCGTCTCCGATAACGGAAAACAGTTTGACAACAAGGCATTTCAAGATTTCTGCTCGGAGTTAGGCATCAAAAATCACTACTCATCACCCGTACATCCGCAGGCCAATGAGCAAGTTGAAGTCACGAACCGATCCCTGCTTAAAATCATCAAGACCCGGCTCGATGGGGCAAAAGGTATCTGGCCCGATGAGTTACCAAGTATCTTATAGGCATATCGTACAACGGCAAGAACGCCCACGAGAAAAACACCATTCAGGCTAGCTTACGGGAGCGAGGCTGTCATTCCAGCAGAGATAGGGCTTACAAGTTATCGAGTGGAGAGCTACAATGATGACAAGAACGAAGGGGCTTTGCGGCTACAGCTAGACCTAGTCGACGAAGTTCGGGCTACAGCAGAACAAAGGTTGGCCCGATACCAGAACCTCATCACAAAATACTACAACTTTAAAGTCAGACACAGAGACTTTTAGATCGGGGACCTTGTGCTACGGAAGGTAATGGGAGCGGCTAAATATCCTTCACAAGGAAAACTTGGCCCAAACTGGGAAGGACCTTACAAGATCTCGTCTTGGCAGAGGAAGGGGACCTACCACCTCGAAACCATGGACGAACGGAAATTGCAACACCCGTGGAACACAGAGCACCTACGGAGATACTACCAATAGAGACGACATAAAGGGCATCAACACCCCCCCCCCCCAAACTTTCCAGTTTATTTTTAAAGTTTTCAGTAGTTTTACTTCGAACAACTATTTCCATTATTTTGCTTTACTTTGAACAAATCTCTCTACCAGTGCTTTTTTAAGCCCAAGGGGGCAGGCACCTTTTTTCCTATATAGATTTCTTTCAGGCTCTACTGAATTTTTCCTGCTTAATCTAGTTAATTCAATATCGGACAGTTAAAAATATGGTCCACATGATGGACAGATCATCCCAAGAGGATGAAAATCTTAAGTCCTATGATGAACCGTTAAAAATATTGTCCACATGATGGACGGATCATCCCAAGAGGATGAAAATCTTAAGTCCTATGACGGACGGTTAAAAATATAGTCCACAAGATGGACGGACCATCCCAAAAGGATGAAAATCTTATGTCCAGATAATGGACAGACCAGTAATAACGTCCACAAGCTGGACAGATCATCCTAAAAGGATGGTAACTACTAAGTCTAAATAATGGACGGACCAGTAATAACGTCCACAAGCTGGACGGATCGTCCTACAAGGATGGTAAGTACTAAGTCTAGATAATGGACGGACCCAAAATAACGTCCGCAAGTTGGACGAATCATCCTAAAAAGATGGTAACTACTAAGTCCACATAATGGACGGGCCCAAAATAACGTCCACAAGTTGGACGGATCATCCCAAAAAAGATTGTAACTCTTTTAAAATCCACATAATGGACAGGCCAAAAATAACAACCACAAGATGAATGGATCATCCCCAAAGGGTGATGGCACTTAAAATTCGGGCTAAGCCCACGTACTAAACGGACCATTCTAAAACGAATGGTAATTCTAAAAATCCCACTAACGGACAAATCATCTTAAGGGATAACGACCCTTGGTTAAACAGATAATGGACAGATAAGTCAATTCCGCAAGGCTAGACGGATTATCTTCAAAAAAAAAAAAAAATGGAGGACGGAAGAATCGCATAAGCAGAACGGAGTTCATTTTAACATGAAATGTACTTTAAAATAAAACACATGCATTTCACAAAGATAAAACAAAGGTCAACGGACCTTGCAGAATGTAAACATACTGAACGGGCTATGTTCATACAAACCCCATAAACATGACGGGCATTAAAAATTGTTCTACACTTGATACACAAAAAAAAAAAAAAAAAAAAAAAAAAAAAAAAAAAAAAAAATAAAAAANACCGAGTACTAATCGACAATGGCAGCTCAGCAGACATTCTATACTATCAAGCATTCTAGCAAATGGGGATAGACAGAGCGCGATTGATACCGACGAGTGCTCCACTTGTCGGTTTTGGAGGGACAAGGGTATTCCCAATAGGCTCCATCACACTCCCGGTAACAGTGGGCGATTACTCGCAAGAACTCACTTATAATGGTATTCTCGGACGGCCCACACTTAACTCGTGGAAAGCAGCAACATTAACATACCACCTGATGATCAAGTTCCCAACGGACTATGGGATTGGGGAATTGTGAGGGAATCAGGCGACCGCCCGAGAATGCTACATTGCCATGCTAGAAATGGAAGATCATCATCAAACAATGTGCGTTGAAGAGTAGCGGACGGTCGCAGAACCGGTCGAAGAGTTGGAGGAGATAACACTCGACGAATCAAAACCAGAGCGGACGACCAGAATAGGAACATTGGCTTGCCAGCCGGTGCGCCAGGCTCTCATAGCATTCCTTAGGAGGAACCAAGATGTTTTCGCATGGAACCACGAAGACATGCCCGGGATCAATCCCTCTGTTATAGTGCACAAGCTGAATGTGAGCCCCTTAACCCCACCCGTCCGACAAAAAAAGCGAGTGTTCGCTCACAAACAGGACAGAGCAATAGCGCAAAAGGTTAGAAAACTACTCGAGGCGGGTTTCATTAGGGCAGTATATTACCCGGAGTGGTTGGCGAACGTGGTCATAGTCAAGAAGGCTAGCGGGAAGTGGCGAATGTGTGTCGACTTCACAGACCTTAACAAAGCGTGCCCAAAGGACAGCTACTCCCTCCCGCGGATAGACGCGCTGGTCGACTCCACGGCCAGACACCAGCTCCTAAGTTTTACGGATGCCTTCTCAGGCTATAATCAGATCAAGATGGAGGAATCTGATCAGGAGAAAACGTCCTTCGTCACCAACCAAGGACTCTTTTGCTATAAGGTGATGCCATTTGAACTCAAGAATGCTGGAGCAACGTACCAAAGGTTAATGGACAAAATGTTCGCGCACCAGATAGGGAGGAACGTACAGGTCTACGTCGACGACATGCTGGTCAAGAGCCCACACGAAAAGATCACCTGAGCGACCTTCAGGAGACATTCGATACCTTATAATCATACAACATGAAACTGAATCCGGCCAAGTGCGTATTCGGAGCAACTGTGGGAAAATTCTTAGGTTTTATGGTGTCCCAAAGAGGAATAGAGGTCAACCCAGAGAAGATACGGGCCATCATGAAGCTGGAACCGCCAAGGACAGTAAAGGATGTGCAGAGCTTGAACGGCAAAATTGCTGCTTTGAACAGGTTCGTCTCAAAAGCAACGGACAGGTGTCTACCGTTCTTCCGTGTCCTAAGGAAATCATTCGAGTGGATGGATGAGTGCCAGAAGGCATTTGAAGATCTGAAGAAATACCTTGCCTCGCCACCCTTACTCAGCCCGTCCAAGCCAGGAGAAGACCTCTACTTATACCTAGCAGCTTCGCAGGTGGCAGTAAGCGCAGTCCTAGTAAGAGAAGAGGAAGGAACTCAGCGACCTGTATATTTCATAAGCAGGGGGTTTCGGGGGGCTGAAGAGAGGTACCCCTACATGGAAAAGCTCGCCTTCGCACTGGTAACCGTAGCCCGAAAACTCAAACCGTACTTTCAAGCCCACAGCATCATCGTCCTGACAAATCAACCCCTAAAAAGAGCAATGAGGAGCCCTGAAGCAGCCGGAAGAATGGCCCTGTGGGTGATAGAGCTGAAAGAATTTGACATACATTACCGACCGCGAATCGCAATAAAGGGCCAAGCAGTGGCGGACTTCATCGCCGAATACACGCAAACAGAGCAGAATAAGCCACAAGCCCTCAGACAATGGAACATCCACATGGATGGATCATCAAACAAGTAAGCTAGAGGCGCCGGGGTAGTAATTCAAACCTCTGAAGGAGAGAAAATCAAGTGTATGATTTGGCTGGACTTCCCAACAACCAATAATGAGGCCGAGTATGAGGCATTGGTGGCAGGATTAGACCTGGCGAAAGCAACAGGCGCTGAGGCCATGGTTGTACATTGCGATTCGCAGGTAATAGTCAGTCAGATTAGCGGCGCCTATGAGTGTAGGGGGGAAAAGATGAAGAAATACTTGGAAGAGGTCAGGAGACGGATCGACACCCTCCAAGTCACATTTGTCCAAATCCCAAGGGAGGAGAACGAATGTGCTAACTGGCTCGCAAAAGCCGCCTCTGCAGAGGTCATGATGGCCCCTGATCAGGTATTGTCGTTTATCCAGAATTCCTCAATCATTAACAGTAGGGCAGAAGTGCAGGAAGTAAATCCTGAATACAATTGGACTACGCCGCTAATGGCCTACCTGAAGGAAGGCACGCTCCCAGACGACAAAGACGCAGCAAGAAAACTGAAAGTCTGAGCTTCGCGATTCATAATAATCAGTGACGTCTTATACAAGAGGGGATTCTCATGACCATACCTAAGGTGTTTGGGCCACGAAGAAGCAAACTACGTAATGAGAGAGGTCCATGAGGGTATCTGCGGAAACCATTCGGGGGCGCGGTCTTTAGTACACAAACTGATCCGGGCAGGATACTATTAGCCTACAATGCAAAAGGACGCACAAACCTACGTCAAGACTTGCGACAAATGTCAAAGGTTCGGTAACCTAATTAGGCAACCAATCGAAGAACTGACACCCATGATGGCCCCTTGGCCGTTCGCCCAATGGGGGCTAGACATCATGGGCCCTCTCCCGACGGCTGCACGACAGCTGAAATTTCTGGTGGTAGGGATCAACTATTTCACTAAGTGGGTGGAGGCGGAAGCTCTGGCGACTATCACGGAGAGAAACATCAGGAATTTCGTATGGAGAAATATCGTATGCAGATTCGGGATGCCAAGGGTACTCATCTCCGATAATGGAAAACAGTTTGACAACAAGGCATTCCAAGATTTCTGCTCGGAATTAGGCATCAGAAATCACTACTCATCACCCGCACATCCGCAGGCCAATGGGCAAGTTGAAGTCACAAACCGGTCCCTGCTCAAAATCATTAAGACCCGACTCGAGTGGGTAAAAGGCATCTGGCCGGATGAGTTACCAAGTATCTTGTGGGCATATCGTACAACGGCAAGAACACCCACGAGAGAAACACCGTTCAGGCCAACATATGGGAGCGAAGCTGTCATTCCAACAGAGATAGGGCTTACAAGTTATCGAGTGGAGAGCTACAATGACTATAAGAATGAAGGGGCTTTGCGACTACAACTAGACCTAGTCAACGAAGTTCGGGCTACAGCAGAACAAAGGTTGGCCCGATACCAAAACCTCATAGCAAAATACTACAACTCCAAAGTCAGACACAGAGACTTTCAGATCGGGGACCTTGTGCTACAGAAGGTAATGGGAGCGGCTAAAGATCCTTCACAAGGAAAACTTGGCTCCAACTGGGAAGGACCTTACAAGATTTCGTCTTGGCAGAGGAAGAGGACCTACCACCTCGAAACCATGGACGGACGGAAATTGCAACACTCGTGGAACACAGAGCACCTACGGAGATACTACCAATAGAGATGACATAAAGGGCATCAACCCCCCCCCCCCCCCAACTTTCCAATTTATTTCTAAAGTTTTTAGTAGCTTTACTTCGAATAGCTATTTCCATTATTTTTCTTTACTTTGAACAAATCTCTCTACCAGTGCTTTTTTAAGCCCAAGGGGGCAAGCACCTTTTTTCCTATAAAGATTTCTTTCAGACTTTACTGAATTTTTCCTGCTTTAGTTAATTCAATAATTGGACGGATAGAAATATGGTCCACATGATGGACGGATCATCCCAAGAGGATGAAAATCTTAAGTCCTATGACAGACGGTTAAGAATATTTTCCATATGATGGACGGGTCATCCTAAGAAGATGAAAATCTTATGTCCTATGACGGACTGTTAAAAATATTGTCCACATGATGGACGGATCATCCCAAGAGAATGAAAACCATAAGTCCAGATAATGGACGGACCAGTAATAACGTCCACAAGCTGGACGGATCATCCTAAAAGGATGGTAACTGCTAAGTCCAGATAATGGACGGACCAGTAATAACGTCCATAAGCTGGGCGAATCGTCCTGCGAGGATGGTAAGTAATAAGTCCAGATAATGGACGGACCCAAAATAACGTCCGCAAGCTGGACGGATCATCCTAAAAAGATGGTAACTACTAAGTCCACATAATGGACGGGCCTAAAATAACGTTCACAAGCTGGACGAACCATCCCAAAAAAGATTGTAACTCTTTTAAGATCCATATAATGGACGGGCTAAAAATAAAGACCACGAGACGGACGGATCATCCCCAAAGGGTGATAGAACTTAGAATTTGGGCTAAGCCTACGTACTAAACGGACCATTCTAAAACGAATGATCCCACGAACAGACAAATCATCTTAAGGGATGACGACCCCTGGTTAAACGGTTAATGAACGGAGGAATCGTATAAGCAGAACGGAGTTCATTTTAACATGAAATGTACTTTAAAATAAAATACATGCATTTCACGAAGATAAAACAAAGGTCAACGGACCTTGCAGAATGTAAACATACTGAACGGTCAATGTTTATATAAACCCCATAAACATGACGGGTATTAAAAATTGTTCTACACTTGATACAAAAAAGAAAAAAAAGAAAAAAGAAAAGAAAAAGGGAGGTTAATTAGTAAAACTAAGTTATTACAAATCTGCTATCTCTCTCTCTTCAGCTGTACGGTCCCTAATGTCCTTAGCCTGGCTGTCCGCAACGGTTTGATCTATAGGAGCTTCACGGACAGGGACGTTCTCGTAAAAAAGAACATCAGTATCTTCAGACTGAACGGGTTGAACGGTTGAAGGCTCGAGGGCAGTGACGATAACGGTGGATAAGTCTATATTCGGGTATAATGCCTTCACCTGACGGAGGGCATCGTCAAACCTGTCGTTATAAACAAGACTCAGTTCCGAAATGAGGGCGTCGGAGTCGCGATACTTGCATATCGCATCCTCCTTCGCCTGACGGACCTCATCGTCTTTCTCCACCAGGGCTTTCTTCAGACGGTCCGTCAGCTGGATACATTCGTCCCGGGCCGTCTCCGCCATCTTTAGCTTCTTCTCCTAGACGACCTTCCAAGCCTTGAGATTGAGCAGCTCCTTCTCCATCACCTTGGCTTTCTCACGAATTCGGCCAATGGTCGTCTCATGATTGAGACACCGTCCCATTATGCCTTTCATCATGATCATAGCTTGAGGGACAACAAAAATGCATAAGTAAAATATTTAAGGGCAGCAAATGGTGAACGGGTGGACCAAAAGACGACGGAGTAATTACCTGAGCAATGTTGAAGAGGCCCGTCTCCCCTATCGCTTCCGTTGAGTGATTCCCCAAATCCTCGTAGTCGTCGGTAGTAATAATTGACGACAGCCACTCGAGGGCATACTTGGAGTCCTCACGAAGCAAGATGGGTGGCTTCTTTTGGCTGCCAGACGGACCCGTCATCAGACCCTTGCCCGCACCGTGTTTAATCGGGGTGACCGACTTATTCCCCCCAGCCATTAAGCCGACGACCGGTTCCAAGGGGATCTTGGGCTGTTTTGGCGGACGGTCACCCTTCATGGGCATTTTTCTCTTCAGACTCTGCTTGCTGGAGCCCGTCCCCATGGGGTCCGTTCCAGCTTCTTTGTTCTTTGTAGCTTGAAGTCTTATAGCTGCTCGCCTCTTTGCATCCTCCATCTCTAAAAAAGGTAGACGGATTAAGAAATAATAATAATAATGATGGTAAAAACAGGTAATAAGGGTTGACGGACTCACGTAGACGGGTCTGCTTCTCGTACTTTAGTGCCATTGAGGTTGGTTTGGGCTCGTCACAATACAAGTGGATGGTGTTGAGGTTGACGAGCTTGGCCCAGGTCTGCTCCTTGGGCTTTGTCTTTGCAAAATTTTTTTCAAGGAAACTGAATTCCTCATGGGTAATCTGGGGACGCCGTCGAACTGCATCAAAGAGGATGGACGTTAAAAACATTATAAAAATTATTAAACTGCACGGAGTCATTTACGACAGGCCATACCGGATGGGTTTAAAATGCCCCAAACTGTGTCGACGGGCATGAAGTCCGTCTCCCCTGGATGACACATCCAATTATCTCCTTCGATGAAAAAGTAGCGGCTCTTCCAGTCTCTATTTGAGTCTGGGGTTTCAAAAATAACTTTCAGGACGGGGCTCCTAGGGACAAAGCTATACATGCCCCTTGACTTGTCTATCTCATCCGGATGGTAGCAGTGGAGGAACTCTTTTATCGTAAGCCTTCTCCCACTGTCCGACATGGCTCCGTACAGAACCTCCATCACGATGAAAACCCTCCAGGCATTAGGAGACACCTAGCTGACGAATATACCTAGGTATTTTAAAAGTTTGCTGTGTAACGAATTTAACGGGAATCTCAGGCTGGCCTTAAGCACTTGTTCGTACACACCTACTCCGTCAACTCCTTCGTAATAACATTTTTCTGACATGTAGGGTAGACGGAGTGGGATGTGGTCTGGGATTTGGTAACGGGTCCTAAGGGTATTAAAATGGGCTTCCTTGATAGTGGACGTGAAGGCGTGTACCGTCCACTTTGGAAGCATGATGAACTCCCTAAGTCCATCAGCTTCCACGACGGATCTAACTATTGGCTCTTCGTCATCAGTTGAACCCTCTTGTATTTCGATCATCTCCAGGCCCTCATTTGTTGAGGACGAGGAGGATGATGACAGACTACTCTCCTCGCTCGGGGTGTCGTGGTCTTTGGGACCTGATGGGTATACCTCTTTGTAGTTCGCCCAGTTACGGACGACCGACTGGTTACTCAACGCACTAGACATGGCCTACAGGTAATGACAAAACCTAAGACTATGACGGGTTTGGAAAGAACAACAGGCACATAAAGTTTAAAAAAGAGATAAAGAAGAGCTAAAATAAAAGTGGACGGATAGGAAACTACTTACCAGAAGTTCGGAGTAAGCAAGATGTTGCAGGCGACGGGTATGGGAGTGAATGGACTATTCTCTGATAGATGTGACAGACTCGCTCTGACAATTTTTTCCAGCAACAAGTGGAAAAATGAGGGGCGGAGGGGTCGGTATTTATAAAGGGTATGCACGGAAGACGAAGCGACACCTCGTTCCAAAACAATGACCATTGACAGGATGACACTTGGCACGGCTCATAAATGTGTTAACTCCTGATTTAACAATGTACGGAGGTAAGTTCACAGATCTAGGTGTCATGAAAACATGATCGAGATTTTAAAACCGTTACCCCATGGGTCTGTTCTCTTATCCGTGACGGACCCATCGGGTGAGAGGGCAACTGAAAGGGAGAAAATACGCGCTAGGATGCCTATTGCGAATGTACGGACTGACTATAGTCCGCGAACATAAGAATAGACGAGCCCGTTATTTATACGAGTCCTTAAGTGGACGGACCTGATACGGACGGAGCGAAGAAGGATGGGCTGGTCGGCCATGGGCCTGTTGGACCCCTTAGTGGGAATACTTTGGCCCATTCTCGTAAGGCCCTAAACAGAGTTCTTGTGCTACTTGGACTCTAGAAATCTCATATATTAATAAAGATCTTCCCTATAAGGAGAAGATCTGTCCACCACGTTTCGGACTCTAAAAAAGAGGATTTCTATAAGGAAAAGACTTGGATGCCAAGTCTAAGAGGAAAAACTTTCGACTACTATAAAAGCCCCAATACTCTCACCAATAAAGGTACGCATTATTTACCCTCTCTAGCACACTAGAGTTGTGAGAATACTTTCTGACTTAACCTTCGGAAGGTATTTGGCCAGCACCACACCGGCGCCCCTTGATAAGTTTTCTTCTTTGTATTGTGTAGGTTTACGTTCGAGCGCGAAGGCATCGTGTGACTCACTGGTGAATTTCTCAGCTTCATCATTATTGATGATTTGAGTGTTCCTTTTATTTTGTTTGCCTAGTCTCTGAAAACCTGGCTGGGTCATAGACGTACCCACTAACCCAGCTACCCAAATGTATGACTTGCAATGCAAAAAGGATACAAAATGAGAGGAATATAAGGTCAAAAGATAAACTAACCATGGTTACATCATTGATTTTAAAAGAGAGTGAAAAGCATGATGATACAACATACCCATTGCTATTCTTTTTAGGAACTAAAGGACTTAAAGATGAAAGCAGATCAAATTAAAAGACTGATGGAGCGTTGTTACCGGGTGAAGGTACATTCTTTCATTTCTTTAATTATTCTCTGGTTATTGATGTTTAGATACTCCGATGATATTTTGGTATATTGTAGCTGATTGGGTGCTATCTTGGGTTGCATGCTGATATCTATGCCACCTTCTCTTTAATGTTAAGAGTTTCATTGAGTTGCTGGCATTAGAAGGAGAGACAAATTCACTGGTTGTTTCATGCATCATACCCTTTTTTGCTAAAATTTACTATATATATATATATATATTTGATCTATTATCATGTTATCTAAAATTTTAATATATATATATATATATATATATGATCAAGAGCACGTGACTTCCTAGTGCCCTTGATCTACTTCTCTCCTTCTCATTTCTTTGTGGAAAAAGAAGAAGTTTACAATGCCCTTCACCCCACCACGTAGTTTAAACAAGGTCTCATAGTCATATTCTTCACTATATTACAATATGAAATCATTGACTCTGTAATAGTAAAAATGGATATCATGTAACCACCCTCTCGCATGTGTGAGAGAGCGGTTAAATGCGTTTGGGTACATGTTGATGGTATGCATACCAGCTCCATATGTCAGGAACATTTTCATTCAATAGGACAACTTTAATTGAGGGGAAATTATTTGGTAGTCCCAGCCAATAAAATTAAGCCACCTCACTAAAATGAGGTTACATCATCATATCTGCCATGTCATCCCAAGAAAACTATCTCCTTGTAACGTCTTAGCTCTGTTATAACAAATTCAAAATTTTTCAAAAATTTAGACATGAATGGGCGGGTCATTGAAAATTTTTTCAAATCTCGTTTTTATTTTTATTTTTCTGTCTTTTGAATAAGGTTGGGGTTATATGCTTTCCCTAAATCTACTATCTTCGATGGGGACCTGTTTTAATACTCAGTGGAGATGGTGTCTTCTCCTCCGTGCCTGAAGTTTCAGCTGCAAATCGTCGTAAACCCACTCCTTCTCATCTCAGCCTCCATTCTCAGGAATTTAAGGGATTTAGTTTGTGTGTTTATTTATTTATTTTTTATTTTTCCAGTCTTTCACCTTGTTTTTAAGTATTGACGCTTTGATGGCTAAGTCTAATTCTTTGGCCCAGTTACTTTCTTTTGGTTTCTCGTTTCTGTTCTAAAAATTGCTTTCTTTTTTTTTGGCCTTGTTGATCTGCAAATATATTTGAATATTTTAGTTCTTTTACCGAATCATGAGTCCAAGCATCTTGTATTTACGTAATAGTACATTTTTGAAGTTGTTTAGTGTTTGGTTTGCTGGCTCTCTCTCGTAGAATGTTGTTTGTATTTGTTATTGACTTGTGCTTTGTTAGTTTGGTTCTCCTTTTAATGTTGTAGTTCTGTTTTAGTTCTTCAGCTTTGTTGGTGGTCTCGCATCAAGTGGTTGGACCTAAATTTTGGGTTGTTGTTGACTTTATTCTGTTCTTGTTTTGCTGTTGGTTATCTAGCTTGTTTCAATAAAAAATGAGTATTGTTTCAATACTACATTTTGGGAGGTGAGGGAATTCCACCCCCCCCTCCCCCCCCCTTTTTTTCTTCTTTTGTCGTT
The DNA here is from genome assembly GCF_002906115.3 of Quercus suber. Lineage (NCBI taxonomy): Eukaryota > Viridiplantae > Streptophyta > Magnoliopsida > Fagales > Fagaceae > Quercus > Quercus suber. The sequence continues at coordinate 1,050,693 of NW_027069659.1, forward strand.
TTTTAGTAGGGTAATTATTGAATTTTGATCTTGTATGCGTTTTGTACTTGTGGTTTATGTCTGTAAGTGTTATATATGATTTCTTGAGATGCATTTTGTGCTTGTGTTCTAAAAGCATCCACAACCGAATTTTATATCCTATTTTATTTTACCACCTCAAAAAGTCATTTTATCAATTATACAATACAATTTTACAATTCTCCAACATCCCAACTTTTATATCTCAATCCTACTCATTAAAATAATATTTTTACATAATAAAATAATATATCTCACCATTACCATTATCCAATACAACATATTATTTATTCATTATTTATTCCTTCTCTCTCTTTCCTTCTGTCCAAGATCCACAATCAACACCACCGTTGCACACCACCACCACCACCACCGGCAACCCATAAACTATCGTCAACACAAAAAAAACTGCAAAAAAAAAAAAAAAAAAAAAAAAAAAAAACCAGAGAATTGTAAGCGGATTCGTCGCTGGGAAAAAACCAGACCCCCCCACCGCCGAAGCTCAAAGGAAGCAGATTTGCCGTTGGGAAGCTTCGTCGAAGCTCGAAGGAAGCGGAGACCCACCACCGATCTAGAAACCCACCACCGATTTAGAACCCCATTGCCGATTTAGAAACCCAACGCCGATCTAGAGAGTTGCCGGAGAGAGTGAAGATGCTGAGAAGAATCGGAGAGCAAGAAGAAGAAGAGAGAGCAGAAAGAAAGAGAGAGAAGCAAGAGAGAGAAATGAAAGAGAAAAAATGAGAGAAGAAAGAGAAATGGCCGGTTAAATTAAAATAATGAGAGGAAGCATTAAAAAATTATTTTTTTTATACCATTTAGCTACAGTACCATCTTACATTTGAGATGGTACTGTACCAAAATCTCAAATTTTTTTTGGCATATGCGATATGGCATTTCCATTGTGGAGCAGTTTTGGGGCTTAAATGCCAAATGTTCTTAGCATTTGGCATATAAAAGCCCCACTGCTGATGCTCTATAAGTTCATTGTTTGTCAATTTTATTTTATTTTTTAAAATAGTCCTAGTTTCCAAAATTGTTGTTGTCCTTTATCTTTATTTACTTGTCTTAATTCTTCTCTCTTTGTAGCATTCCATCATATACAGATGACATAAATAACTTGGAGGGCATGTTGTTGCTTTGTTTCTATTGTAGCTACTTAGGAGAGTGTCCTATTTCTTTTTGTTTTGGGGTTAAGGCACTTGTCTAGTCTTGTGTTTTGATATTATTGTATCTGATGTGAGATTGTTAATCTCTCTCATGTTGCTTGGCATTTGATTTTGTGGCAACTGGAAGCTTCAATGGATTGTAGAGTGAGCTTTGATACCAAAAAAACTTGCATAACAAAGAGTGAGGCAAGTCAAAGTGATCTAGCTAAGAGCCATTGGAGTTCACAGATATGTTTAGTCAAGAAGCAACAGATACATCAAATGTGGAACTATAATGTTATTATGGCCTTGTAATCAAACTTTATATTTTAGTAAGACTCTTGTTATTATGGCGGTATGGCCTTGTGATCAAAGTGTATATTTTAATAAAATTCTGTTCATCTTTTGTCTACTTTTCTCTTGGATCAAATTTTGATATAACGCAAGACATCAAAATTGTTCAACTTGAAGTAATTACTCAATTCTTTATAATACTTTATGAACTAATAGTCATGTAAAGAATGCATATTCCTTTGGTTTCTAGTTTCTTTAAGACAAAGCATAAATCGGAAAATCTATCATACATGAGTACATATTGATTGAAATGATTTAAGGTTTTTTTTTTTTGGTTTTTGATATGATGATTTAAGGGCTTTGACTTTTAGTGTTTAATAGTGCAAAAAAATTATCCAAGTTGTTCTACAAACTAGAATATATCAAATTTGAATTGTTGCTAAAAGCCTAAAACTGAAAATTAGCCTTGCCAACTTCAAAATACATCGACTTCAATCAATCATTGAATACTTCAAAGCCTTTTTTTGATAACAAAGGAGCAACATTTGGTACATGAAGCTTGCTTGGTGAAAAATGAATTCTAATGGTTGCTGAAAAATTCTCCAGTGCCTGGCTTTTCATTGGAGAACACAATACTTCAACCCACACAGTAAGACAATTTGTATTAACCATAAATAGCTTGCCCAAAAAAGCTTTCTAATTCCATAGATCCAAATGAATACAAGATTTTATATTCAAAGCCCAAATCTCAAGTAATAACGACCATTGGAATGTTTAAATAAGATTTGTAGTGTTGATTAACAAAAACTTGTTAACGGAAACCAACAATAATATTAACTAGTTTATATAGTAGCAAGCAAAAAAATTTACAATTTATCATTCTTCAGTATGGAAGAGGACTAATCTAAAGCTATTCTTAAGTAGCAAAGCCAATATAATATTATTATTCAGTAATCTAGTAAACATTGGATGTATGATTTAATTTTTTGCTACATGGAAGGGAGAACAATTCAAATATTCATAGTTATCACTAAGTTGCATTTTCTCAAATACTTTATATGCATAATTATCAAACACATTAACACATGTAAATAGGAAAAAAAAAGTCATGCCCTCACATAGACCTTATTCAGACCGAAGTTCTATATAGACATTTTCCTCTTTCCCCCCTTCGCATAGCTCCATGAACACCATATAGCTAAAACAATACCACCACAAATGACACCACTGTATTACCATCCACCAAAAGTGAGAGCATAAGACAATAGACAATGCCAATCTAATAAGCATTTTCACAAACGCCTTGCAGACAATATTTCAGGAGAGTAATCATATGGACCAAGCCTATTAATTTGACCTTCCATATAAAATTTTACAAGGATTCAGTGAAGCAACATCAAATTCATGAAACATTTAATTACACAAATCAAGGGAAAATAAATCTGAGAATAGAGAAGACCAATAGAGATAGTAAAAAACTTGAACTACTACAGCATAAATCAAATACCCATATCTCCATTCCACGGCCAAAAAAAAAAAACTCCAATTGACCTTTCTAGTCATAAAATTTTCCCAACTTATGCCTTTCTTTCATCATCTTCTATACATTTCGTCTCTTGAATCGTTCATAGATTACTATCATACTTAGAAACAAGGTGACAGACTGGAAAAAATTAAACAAATAAACACACAAACTAAGTCCCTTAAATTCTTGAGAATGGAGGCCGAGATAAGAAGGAGTGGGTTTAGGTCAATTTGTGGCTGAAACTTCAGGCAAGGAGGAGGAGATACCATCCCTACTGATTATTAAAACAGGTCCCCATCGGAGGCGGTGGATTTAGGGAATGCATATAACCCAACCTTATTCAAAAGACAGAAAAGTAAAAATAAAAATGAGATTTGAAAAGTTTTTATATTCCCAGATTTTTCAATGACCCGCCTATTCACGCCTAAATTTTTGAAAAATTTTGAATTTGTTCTAACTTCTAACAAAGCTAACAGATGTTAGAAGGAGACAGCTTTACTCGGCTAATATGGCCAGTATGGTGATGCAACCTCATTTTAGTGAGGTGGCTTAATTTTATTGGTTAGGACTACCTAATAATTTCCCCTAATTGAGCAGCCTAGTTGATTAAGGAAGTATTAATTAGCTACTTGATCTATTTCAAAGCTAAACCTCAAACGATTCTGCACAACAATATTTGGAAGGATTCCTTCTCTCTTGGAGGCAGGGCAGCCATTGAATTATTGTAGACTTTGTAGTTCACATGAATTGATTGCTTAACCATGCATATGAATACTGAAAGCAATTTCTACAGTTGGGCTATTGCCACTCCAATATATATTGCCCGGTTTTTTAGCATTGACTCAATCAATTACACATTCACAAATCACAATTATAAAATTATAAATTTTGTTTCCTCCTCAAAAGACTTTAATAAATAAATATACCACGTACTAAACAAAAAAAAAAAAAAAAAAAAAAAAATTAGGTAAGGATAGCTATCACAAATAATTTTTTTTTTTTTGTCCATTGTAATCATTCCTAATGTATTTTGTAAATTTGGAGGTCTAGGGGTATATTGTTCATTTTGAAAATTTTAAAAATAGTTCTCTAGTTATGGACATTCTAGAGATATTTTGGTCATTTTATAATTCTAGGCGTATTTGTGTCATTCTGAGTATTTTAGGTGTATGATGATCTCATTAGGGTATTAGTTTTCTACATAGGAGTATAAAAAATATAAAAATAAAAAAAGACTAAACTTTGTAGTTTTGTATTTAGAAAACACCTATAGAAGCACAAAAAATAAAGTATATTGCAGCAGTTGGGAAACCATTGCAAAAAAATAAAAAATAAAATTGTAGTTTTGTATTTAGAAATCACCTATAGAAGCACAAAAAATAAAGTATATTGTAGCAGTTGGGAAACTGCTGTAGAAAAAAAAGGATATTATAGCGGTTACAAAAAAACCACTGCTACAAAGAGACTTATTGCAGCATTTGAAAATCTGCTACAATAAACCCATTATAGTAGCATTTTTTGTAAGTGCTACAAAAAAGACCACTGTTTTAACTCATATTTTTTGTAGTGCCAGTACGTGACTAACACACCAACTTGAATAAGATGTTAGCTGCAAAGTTTTTCACTTCATCAACAATGAAAATCAAGAAGCACCTGGTTACAAAACCCTACGGCGCAAAGACGCAGTAGCTTCTTTAAAAAAGAATAAGGCATCGGTCACCTTTTACATATATTCTCTTTATATTCTCTTATGTGATGACCTCTAAAATAAGCCTTATATATGTCTAGGGTTATGAGAAAAGAAACTCTACACAAATATATAAGCATGGGCCGAAAATCATATTTAAAAATTCTGATTTCGTAATTCTCGATAGATACCTCGATAGATAGTATCTGTCGAGCCTCATTAAACCTCGATAAATAGCTATCTGTCGAGTATCTATCGAGCAACTGTCAAGTTTTAATAAATCAGTACTTCTTTACTTGTTTCTTGAACAGATTTGCATAGCTTCAATACTAGACTTGAACTCTTGTTCTTTGAAGTATTAAACACATCATAAATCTACCCAATTACAAACAAAGTGTATTTTATCAAAGGATTAGTTAATTACACAAAATAGTGACAAATGTTCCTAACATGTGAAATACATATGTCGTAACAAAAACGTTAAGTTTTATAACATAAATTTGACAAATGAGTTTGGTCTGAGTTGACCCAATTGGATCACATGGATCAAAATTCAAATTAAAACCAACTATTATTCCTATTATAAATATTTATTTAAAAAAAAAAAAAAACCTTTATTTTTCTAGACAGATTAAATGACAACAAGTCTAATTTTGTTAGGTAAAAGAATGGGATATAAATTTGACAAATGGGTTTGGTCTGAGTTGACCCAACTGGTCAAAATTCAAATTAAAACGAACTATTATTCCTATTATTAAAAAAAAGAAAAAAAAAAAAAAAACCTTTGTTTTTCTAGACAGAGTAAATTAAACTACAAACTATGCAACTAAAGGAAACGATAGGATCTATTAGTCATCAAATGAACAAAGAAGAAGAGAACCAGGGGATCATAATCATCAACGACTTAAAGTGCACTTGAGTGCAAAACAATTTTGTTGCTTCCTCGAGAATTTATGGCACTTCAGGCAGAAAAAGCAATCCAAGTTGACGACAAAGGGGCAAGCCTAGTCTTGCCCACGATATAACATGACTCATCATATTTTAAGGTCCATATGGATGGGAAACCGATGAATTGAGGCTTAATTGATAATAGGGTAGCAATAAACACAAAAAACACAATTACGATTTAAAAGTTGGCACTTTGTCTACTTGAAGTTCACTCTGTTATGTTTCTATAACCCGCATCTGTACTTTCACCATTTAAAACACAAAAAAACATAACAAAAACATAAAAATCAAGGGCTAAAAGCATATTTTAAAAAATGGCGAAGTTTTGGTTCAAGAACATTCTTAACCCTATCAATCCAAATAAAATTGTCAAGGGGATAAAAAAGATTGAGAAAAAAAATTTGTAGTATGTTTAATTTGGTTTTAATTTTTGGTTACAATGGCTGTGGGTTTATATTCAAAATTTATGGGTTTAATTTTTTGTTTCTGTTCAAGATTTCTGGGTTTAGTTTTTGGTTTAGGATTAGCCTTTATATTTTGCAAAAGGCTTATGCAGAGTAGAAAACGCTTGTTTTTTGAATACGTGTTTAATTACTAAATGAATTTTCGAAAAAATTATGGACGTGTTTCATTTTCAACTGCAGCTTCAATTGGAATTGGTTGGTGGAATGGGAGCCTGAGAACTATTATTCGTAAATTGGCTTGGCTTTGGGTTCTACTTCTACAGTTTATCAAATTTTGTTTCAAAGAAAAATGATCATCCACGGTGGTCATGTTTAACAGAGGAAAGCATGCTCCGTTCCATCCAATGGGAAGTGAGGTTTCGTGCATATCTAGCCTCCAAAGTTGGAATTAGGACTAACAAATTAAAAAATTGGAACCAACTTACCAACCCACCCACATGCATATCTAGCCTCCAAAGTTGTCACATTCTGCCGAATGTCATGCATTTTGCAATATTTTTTTAACTCTTAACGAGTTCAACTATGAACAGGAAAATATGAGCCGACTATTTTGCATGATTATGCCTATTATACCAACCAACCCCACCAAGCATCAAATTTTGGTGGTTCATGTTTCTTCCTTCTTTCTTTCTTTCATCTATAAAATATTTGATATTTCTATAATCTTTTTCTCTTAAAAAAAAAAAAAAACATTTCTTTAATATTTTTAGGTGATAATCAGCTACTTATTTTTCTCAATTGCGTTGTTGAATTGTGCATCTTATTAATCCTAGATGGTGTGTATTTGGAACATATTATAAGCTAGATTTCTGTTTTTCAGCTTTTATGTATTTTTTTTTAAATATTTTTTCATTTTTTTAAGTACAAATAAATTTTAGCACACTTTCAACAAAAAAGCTAAATAAATTGTTCACAAACAGATTTGTCAATAACCATATACTTAGTCTGGTACAGAAATCATGGAACCTATGAACTTTGACAAAATGAAGGGTCTTGAATCTCTTAATTGTGAAATTTACTAGGAACAGGCCTTGGGAGGGGTAGCCTGATTTTGGAGGCCCTCCTGTACCACCTGTGTGGGGAGTTACCCCACCAAGGATGCCCACCAACGGACTCCTGCGGGTAGCGGAATTCGAATCTAGGTGTGTTGCACGAAGCATCTAAACCTTACCCACTCAGCCAAGCCTCCGTTGGCAGTATAACATGTGCTGTATGCCACAAAAGATTGGAGGTAAATAAAACAAAGGACAAGTAATATACCAATAAAGTTTTAGCTTTAAACCAATTTGGAGGAATTTCTTCTAATTTACTATGTGATGTATAAGACAATTTATATACATTATTTAAACAAGTTAAATGGCTTATCAAAAAAGTCACAGGACTAAAAATATATATAAATAGTCTCTTCAATAATCATATAGCAAGTTGGACAAAAATAGATTTAAATTACAATGGGTTCTCGAAAATTTAAAAAAAAAAAAAAAAAAGAAAAGAAAAGAGAAGAAGAAAATAACATAGGCCCTATTAATTCAGCTCTGCTATTATTTTGCAGACACAAACCCAATCACTAGGCCCAACGGCTTGTCAATTAGGTATAGAATCATCAGGTAGCAAAGTTCTTGAATACCCATTGACATCCTTTACTTTGACCCAGCATAGAGGTCAAATGCCAAAGACGGCTCATTTCTCTTGGACATTCCCACTACATTTTCCATTTCTTTTTTTTATAATTAAACTAGCCGCGTACTCGCACGAAGCGCGTAATAATTATTTTTATGGTAGTTTTATTATTATTATTTTTTTTGACAATTTAAACTAATCTAATAATGAGTAATGTATTTCGTAATTATATTTTTATTTATTATAGGAAGAATCATAAATGTAATATAGAAACAATCTAAAACACCAAAAAAACTTAAACTTAAAAAAATTAATAAAACTTAACAATGATTAATTGAACCAATATTAGGATAAAATTTTGTTTTTGATAATCTATTAAGGTTATTTTTTTTGTAGAAATTATAATTTCGGCCACCCAAAACATATTATCAAATAAAAAATTATTAGCAAAATATAAGAATTAGATTTCTATACATGCATTGTTATAAAATAATAATAATTAAAATAAAATTGCAAAAGTTAAAATTTTTCACCTATCTGATTATTTTTGTTTGGCTAACCTTTACTTTTCTTTAAATAAATGGCATTATAGAGTACTTTGCCCACCACAAAGGATTAGAAAATAAAAAAAAATTAGTAAAGTCTCATAGTTTAACATCTAAATTGAGCACTATAAAAAATCATGCTATGTAACAGAATAAATAGCAAATTATCCAAATTATGCTATGTAATAGAATAATATTATATTTTTATATGCTATATTTAATTCTTTATGAAAGTTCAAATAGCGTTGAAAAGACTATGAACGTTTTGACCCTCAATTACAAAAAATTAATTCAAGCTTATTATCAAACAATTAATGTGCGGAACATGAACATTAGCCAAACACAGAATTGATAAAACAATCTAAGCCAATTATAATCACATCCACAACAGAAAATAAAAGGCAAAGATAAAGGAAGAGAGATGTAAACACAAGGACAACAAGCGATGTGTTTTCGAAGAGAAAACCGAAGCCCTCGGCGTAAAACCTCTCTGCCGCCCTTCAAGTGGTAAATAATCCACTAGAAAATGTAGTTGGGATACATGAACAGTAATAGACCCTCTAACCCTAATCTACCCAGGTACCTAAGCCCTCTAAACTTCTTGCTCCAACGAGATTGCGTCGAACCTTTTTTCTTTTCTAACTTACCAGATTCCACTATAAACCATAGCAACAACCAATATTCATTGGTCCCTTCCAAATTGCTTCCCTTAACATAAAAAGAACCTTCTTAAAGACGTGGGTGTGGTGAAAAAAGGATCTGATCAAGAACCTCTCAAGGATGTATCAATGGAGAGGAAGAGAGTAGAGGAATTTGAAGAGTCTCTTGGGTGAAGATTATGGATGAGGCAATCTTGTTTTCTCTAAGGTTTATCTCTCAAAATTCTCTCTGGAAGCTCTGTACATTTCGTGGGAATGAGGAGTATTTATACTAGGATGGGAAGGGAATGTGAAACGTCAGTTTTTGCCAAACAGGATAAGTTGGCGACTTGGCCTCGCAACTTGGTTGAGTTGCGAGTTCAAGCCACGAGCTAACGGCCTGGCCAGCCTGGGACTTTTGTCCTGTAGTGCAACAACTGGCGTGACTCTTCAGCTTCTGGCATGCTTGGCACGTGTACAATCTTCTGGCGACTTGCAAGACGCAAGCCACCCACGAGATCCAGACGCGAGTCTCTGTTTTTTTGCACAAACTTGAGCATTTCTTCACACTCACTCACTCACTACCCTTACAAGTTTCCCACCTAAATACATGGTTACTAAATGTTAAAATACAAGCAAATTTGGCACGGAATCAAGCCAACAAGATGGTTGATTAAATTCAACCTTATAATCTCCCCCTTTGGCTATTCCGTGACAAAATCCTAAAACAAACTCTAGACTTAACGCGTGAGTTGGAAACAGTTGGAAAACTCACTCACACCTAACTCTAGAATTTGTGTAGCTCTTGAACCATAAAACCAAAACATCTCCTGAAACATAATAACACAATAATATCATTGTATGCAGAAAACATGTAATGCAAATGGAACAAGTACAATGTGATCAAGCAAGATGGAATAAAGTAATAAACCATGGCTTGACCAAACAAGTAATCACTGTAAGCAAGTGATTACAATGTTCATTCTCATTTGGAATGAACAACAGGACATTCAGGCTGATAAGCACAAAGCAAATCACTTGAATGACCAACACTTAACCAATGCACAATACTAGAAGTATATGCATCTAGGAAAAAATCCTACAAGGGCACAAGAGTGAGATTACTTAAGGCAAATGCATAGCATTTAGCTTGAAGTACAAAGCACCAAAGCATACAGGCTGCATAAGCATGGTACAAACCACAAAAGCCTACAAGTATGCATAAAAGTAAACCCTAAAAGCTTACAAAAGTAACATGGGTACAAAACATAAACTAAGAATCTTAAAAACCTACAAAGGTAGCAGGTACAAACACATAGTAAAATATGCTGAATAAACATCATATTATATACTGAATAACATCCGAAATAAAAAACTATACCAGAGAACCACAAGTTTTCCAACAGTATTCAAAACATCAACACAAGATAAAAACTATCAGACAGATAATCAATAACACAAGAGTATATAACAACTATAATAACTCCCCCTTTCAGTATGCTGCTATGCTGCCTATCTCCCCCTTTCTATGTGCTGTTCTCCCCCTTTTTGTCAGGAATAACTAAAGGCTATCTTCAAGCTTTTGCTGTATGGCATCCAGTTGAGTCTCGATAGTTGTGAGGCACATCTGAGTTTGACTGTGAAATGAGTGAAGTAGCCGTTCTAAATTGAATATCCGATTAAACACATTTGCAATTAAGTGGCTCTGCTTGGCTGTTTGAAATCCAGGGGGAATAGATGGAGTCCCAGTTTATTGTGCAGGAGTAACAGTAGTATAAGCAGATGGAGATGCATGTGTGGATGGCTCACTCTTAGGTTTCTTGAAGGAGTTACTCTTGTTTGCTTGAAGAGTGTATATTGATATTGGTCGAGGATGAGGCAGGATTTTCTCATCTGATGAAGAACTAACACCTTCACAAAGGACAATCTTCATGACTAGACTGCAAAATGGAAGAATTGTTCGTGTTACTGAACGATCTGGAATATGTGAGCACAGATGCCAATCGGGGCACTGGTAATGAGGTCACATAGAAATTTAGCCCTTCCAAGACTGATGAAGGCAATATTTGACAGTGGGTAGAGATTGGCGATTTGGCCTTGCGACTTGGTTGAGTTGCGAGTTCAAGCTGTGGGCTAATGGCCTGGCCAGCCTGGGACTTTTGTCCTGTAGTACAACAGCTGGCGCGACTCTTCAGCTTCTGGCATGCTTGGCACGTGTGCAATCTTCTGGCGACTTGCAAGCCGTAAGCCACCCTCGAGATCCAGTTGCGAGTCTCTGTTTCTTTACACAAATTTGAGCATTTCTTCACACTCACTCACTCACTACCCTTACAAGTTTTCCACCTAAATACAGGGTTACTAAATGCTAAAATACAAGTAAATTTGGCACGGAATCAAGCCAACAAGATAGTTTATTAAATTCAACCTTACACTTTAGATCGCAATAGGATACCATTTAACAATAAAAGAGAATAAAAAAAAAAAAACTAAATCGCACTAACCCAAAATAGAGTTTTAAAGAATATAAAAAATTATTAACCTAAAGTATAGATGCAAGAAAAATAAAAAAAATCCACCAAAAAATTTAGAGAGAGGGAGAGAGAGGGAAATTTTTTTTTTTTTTTTTTTGTGAGGGAAAACTATGCATAGAATAGAAGAGATAGTAACAAATTTATAGTAAGAGGGTGTGAATAAGAAGAGACAAAAATAAAGGAAGATAAAGGGAAAGAGGAAGAATGATATTAATGTAGAAGGTAGTGGGGAGATGAAAAGGTAAGGGAGGGAGAAAGATTGAAGAAGTAGTGGGGAGATGAAATGGTGAGAGAGAGAGAAAGGTTGGAGAAGTGTAATATTAAAAAAATAAATGTTAAAAACAATTATAGAAAATTTGGAAAAAAAAAATCCTAAAGCTTGAAAGGCTTCAACGTTTGGTTGTTTGTTTGTTTGTTTGTTTTTGTTTTTTTCTTTTTTCCTTCCTTTAAGCTGAAAAGACTCACACAAAACTTTAAAGTTGAACTGAAAAGGCTTTAGATTGGACTTGATAGTGGAACTAAATAAATAAGAAGTGGGCTGGATTAATTATACAGATTTATTATAGGGTGATAGTGGAAGATTTATTATAGGATGATAGTGGAAGTAAATATATAAGTAGTGAGCTGCATTTATAAGGCTGAAAATTATAAAAACCATTTTAAAATTGTAGGACAAATTATATTATATATTAAAAAAAAATGGCATGGCAGCTGATGTGGCGCAACGTGAGAGCAGCAGTATTAAACGCTACGCTTTAACTTTTAATAATATATAGATTCCCACTACCATTTCTTCTTTCTCAAGCTTCCTATAAAACAACATTATCATGTCCATTATATCACTTTACCCACATCTATTAAAACCTAGGGAGACTTAACTCTTAAGGTGGGATGCCTAGAAGTCAACAGAATTTTTCTCAAAGTTTAATCAATTAAAAGTCAACCTACTTCTAGGAAGGTTTATCTTTATACAACGAGCTAAAATATTGCTATCTATCTCAACTTGAAGTTGAAGGAATAGATCTCTACAATCACTATTTTGTCCAGCGGAGACCATGCATTTCACTTGTTCCACGTAAGCGTAGTACGAAAATGTGAACACAGCTCTCTCATGTTTGTCTATGCACAAGGTGAAAATGGCTAGTTTGGATGGAGGAGTTGGAAATTGGCCAGATATAATGAAAGGAAATATAATAGCTATTATATATATTTAAAACAAGGCGAAAATGTGCCCATGGACAGCCAAGTCCAAGCACCTAAATATAATGGCCAACATTTATATTTTATATTAACAACTAATTTATAGAAAGTGAAGCGTAAACACAAATGCAATGCATATGATCTATTCAAGCAGGTCAAACTATGGTGGCATAGATAAAGCAATTGACCAAATAACCCCAGTTTGTGCCTAATCATAACTAGCCAGGGGGGCATTATACCTTCTATAAGGTCAAACAAGAATATAACAATTAAGCATAAGTGTGACTCTATTCCCTAATTTGTCCATATCAATCTAATGTTGGTGGTATGAATTCAATTATAGAATATGACTAAAGAGGTACTACTAAAAAGGAGCTAGAATGCTTGCTTGGGAATTCATTTCGACCTTTCCTAAAGATTTTTTTTTTTTTTTTGGATAAGTAATAAGAATTATATTAATCTTGAAGAAAAAATGAAAACAACAAATACAAGGTGTTCATGATGGTGAACACAAACAGCAGCAAACATAAACAACAGAAATAAGAAAAGCAACTTAAGGTGCATTTTTAAGGGAAGTAAGAAACCCCAGAGTAGAAGAACAGTTTGAGGAATCCTAGCACCTAACCCAAACAAAAAGAGTACTTTAGCTGAGAGCTTGTAACTGATCAAGCGATTTTTCTATAGCTTCAAAAGGGTGCCTATTTCTTTCCATCCAAACAACCGACATCAAACAGTTAGGAACCATATTCCATATGTCCGAAGAAAATTTCCCCAACCAATTACTCCAACAAAACACCAAACTCTCCACTGAACCTGGCATGACCCTTTAAATCCCAAAAACTTGTAACATTTGCACCCACAAAGAATAAGCTACAGGACAGTGAATGAGAAGATGGTCCACAAATTCCGTAGAACAGCAGCACATACAGCACCTATTCACCAAAGGGAGCCTCGGAGCATCAAATTATCCAAGGTAAGTATCCGACCATGGGCTGCAGTCCACAAGAAGAAAGCCACCCTTTTAGGAACCTTGACTTTCCAAATTCCCTTCCAAGGGAAGCTAGAGAGAGATGAACCCCTGATCTTATTATAAAAAGACCGAATATCGAACTTACCATTCCCTTTAAGACACCAATGGGGACTATCACACCCAATGTCTCTTGGAATTTGAGACTGGATGATATTTAGGAAATGGAAAGCAGCTTCTAATTCCCTCTCATGAAAATTCCTATAAAATCTCAAGTTCCAGAAACTATTACTCCGATCCTCCTGATGACCCAACAAATCAGAAATGCAGGCTTCCTTGTCATGTGAACATATATATAACTGAGGATAGAGCACTTTAAGTGAGGTATCCCCAACCCACTTATCATGCCAAAAAATAATGCGGGAGCCATCGCCCACCACAAAAGCCAAATGTTTGGAGAACCTCTCCCAACCGTCATTAATACCACGCCAAAGACCACACCCGTGGGCCCTTTTGCATTCTTTAGTATTCCACCCCCTTTGACCCTCTCCATATTTGGTGGGAATAACCCTCTGCCAAAGATGAGTTCCTTCTTGGCCAAACCTCCATAACCATTTCCCTAAAAGGGCTTGGTTGAAGTGAACTAACTTCCTAACCCCTAAACCACCCGTCTTTAGAGGCGAAAACACCTTCTCCCAAGCCACCAAAGAATGTTTAAAACACTCCTCCGAAGACCCCCATAAGAAATTCCTCTGAATACGCTCCAATCTGTCAGCCATAACTACATGGATGGTAAATAAGGATAGGTCGTATGTAGGAAGACTAGAGAGGGTACTCTTCAAGAGTGTAAGTCTACCACCCTTAGACAAATATAGACGCTTCCAACCAGACAACTTCTTCTCCATCTTCTTTGAAATAGGATTCCAAATGGATGCAGTTTTGCATTCCCAAATATTCATAGGCAGGCTACCCACCCTACAACGAAGAATGTCAGCCAAAGCACCTATATTACCAACCTCCCCTATCTGGACAATCTGACTATTCCCCACATTTACCTTCAAACTAGTAACAGCTTGGAAGAAAGACAAAGCTAGTCTAATGGACAACAACTGCTCTCTAGAAGCATCACAGAACAAAATAGTATCATCTACAAATAGCAAATGTGAAATGCGAACCCCAATAGAGTTAACTGATTTTTTTTTTTCCAAATAACCTTACTATGCTAACAATTTCATTAGTTGCTCGGTTTTGAAAGAATGTGGGAAACTAACATCTCGTGTTTCTAAAACTCGAGATCAGTCTAAAACTCAAGTTTTTAATACTCGATTTTGGGGTTTTTCATATAATGACGTGGACAAAGTTTTCCACATGGATATTGAGTTTATAAACTCGCTTTACAAACTCAAGTTTCTAAAACTCGATTTCTAATCAACGTTTTTATTAAACTCCCTTCTAAAACCGAGTTTCAGAAACACGTTTTTGGCGACTTAAAACCTAAAATCTGGCTTGACTCGTTACTCTCGCTTTCATACTCTCACTCTCAGACACTCCTCACTTTCAAGCTTTCAAACCCAAACTCCCTCTCAGACACCCAAATCAGTTACTTTCACTCTAATGGAGACGCTTAGTCATTCTCACGCTCCTCTCATTGGCGGCTTGAAGACCCTCAGTCAAAATCCTCCTTTAAGGTATGTGTAGGTCAATGATCTTCGTTCAAGTTCGTCTTCAAGTCCACTCGTCTTCAAGTCCACTAATTCTTCTTCTTCTTCTTCTTTTTCTTCGCTAGTTCCACCTCTGATTCCAGTTCTCAAGAGTGCACTCAAGCACCCCAAACCCACTGAGCCATTCCCAGAACCAGAAGGTTACTATTCTTTCTTTCTCCATTTTGTTATTTGGAACTGCTTTTGTTTTCGAAACTCAATTTTGGGGTGTTAAGTTCATCTCTCTGAAAGCAAAAAAAAAAAAAAAAAAAAANAAATATCAGAATGTATAAGATCAAAAGGTGCAAAAGAAAATGAGTCACTATTATTAAAGGGCAATTTGGTTTGTTTGCCAAAATGACAGGAAGTACGATCAAATTTTTGAAACTGAACTGAACCTAAATGACCTTGAGAAGCTAATAATTGAAGAAGAGATAAGGATGGATGACCAAGACGAGCATGTCATAGATCAGGTGAGGAGGTGGCAGTGGTAGCAACTGCAGAAACAACTTGTGAAGGAATCTTCAAGTCATGAACCTCAAACATGCGACCAACCTTACAGCCTGTCCCAAACACTTGATCCGTCCGGGGATCTTGCACATCCACACCATGATTAGTAAATAGAAGATCTATGCCTAATTCACAAAGTTGACCAACAGAAAGCAAATTGAGGGATAACTTTGGAATATGAAAAGTGTCATTAAGGGATAAACAAGGAAAAGAAATTGTTCTTTTATGATTAACAGGCATAGAAGTTCCATCAGCAGCATAAATGGTGATTGGATGTTCTAAGGGTGCCTTATCAAAAAATTGGGATTCATCAGGAGTCATATGGTTACAACATGCAGTATCAAAAAACCAAGGTTGTTTACTTGAGGTGACAGAAAGGGCAGTGGAAGTGCGGGATAAAACCTGTTGAACAACTGCCTCAATATCAGCCGTAGTAAGTGAGGAAGCCAAAGATAGATCTGTAGGAACCGATGGATCTAAAGGACATATAGCAGCTGCCTGAGGAAAAGAAGCTTTATTCTGCTCTTACACAAATTTCTGCAGTTTGTGACAAACTGAGATGTCATGGCCTTTAGCAGGGCAAAACTTGCAGTGAGTAACTTTGGAAAACTAAGAGGTGGGACGCCCAGAGTTTATTCATAGAGGAGAAGTGAATGTAGCAATGGGAGGCTGTGGAGATGGTGTAGCCAATACATGATCAGATGATGACATATGATGAGTAGGCCGACGGTTCTCCTCAGATATGAGCTCCTTGACTGCAGTATCAAGAGAAGGAGTAGGAGACAGGCTAAGCAAAAAAGCCCTAGTAGGCTCAAAATCCTCACGTAAACCCATCATGAAGTGCATAAATTTATGGCGATCCCGATATTTGACAAAGAGCTCAATGTCCTTAGAACACACTAGTGGAGGATCTGCAGCAAAAAGTTGTTCTCACATAGTAGAAGTCTAAGAATAAAAATCAGAAATAGACTGACCTGGCTCTTGGCGCATTTGACAAAGTTTTGATTCAATGTGAAACTCCAGGCATGAATCATTAGTACAATTATAGCGATCGGCCAAAAATTTCCAAGCAGCCTCAACAGTTTCAAGACAAGGAAGAAGATTATGAATGGAGGGAATAGATGTATTGATAAACCAAGACAAGATCTTACTCTGAATACTCTCCCATTCCTCTACGCGTTCTTCATAATTATCAGTAGTCTTGGAGGCATCTTCAGCAGCTGTGGCTTTGGACTTAGGGTTTGGTACTGGCTTAGGAATTGAACCAGTCACATATCTCCACTGTTTACGACCCTTGAGAAAAACAGTCATACTCTGAGACCACGCATGATAGCTAGTAGGACCATCTAACATAACGGTGATAGGACGAATGATATCTAGTTCATTTTGTTAAGCCATAATGAAGAAAATAACCAAAAAGTGGGATTTAGAGACCTCAAATAAAGAAACGAAGCCCAAAATCGGTCCTGTTGAAAATTTTTGACTTTGGTCAAAGTCAAAGGTCTGGTCAACGATCAACGGCTAGATTCTGACGTATGCTGACATGGCTGTGTGACGTCACTCTAAGGCTGACGTGGCAAGATGCGATACGGAGCAGGCGCGTGGAGGCGCGTGACGAAGATGTACCGGCGCGTGAGGCGCATGTGAAAGGAAAACGGCGCATGGTGGCACGTGATTGTGAGGCAAAAACTTCAGCCGACATGTGGGAGCGCGTAAGATGTGATTTCTGGCCGTTCTTGGTTGGGTTTTGCTCGGGATTGTCAGATCTGTCAATGTGCGCCTTGACTTTGGCGATTTGATCAACAAACTGATGAAATACGAGTGTACTAGGGCTATGGGCGTTACGGTGGTGACTCGCTTCTGACAGTGACTTCTGGATGCAGGCGAGGGCAGCGGAAGAACGCAAGAGATGTCCATAGGAACCAAGAAATCAGAGGAAAGGCTCTGATACCATGTTAACAATATAAAGTGAGAGAAAGATTGAATAGTCTGTATATTGATGTGTGTAAAACAATGTACAAAAGAGAGCATTATATAGGCTAGGTATGTGTGCAGACAAGTAATATACTGGGCTAAGCCCAATGGGCTAATCTAGCCTAATCTATACACTAACAAAACTCAAAATTTAAGTTGTTGAAAGTATAGGTTCTTTTGCCACCAAGAGCTTTGTATCGCAATGAATATCTCTTGGCATTTTCAACAAAGATGTCTAGAATTCAAATCTTATTTTTCTCGACTATTGAATTATCAATGTGTGTGTGTGTGTGTGTGTTATTTTGGATGGAAGAATTAAACAATTATTAAACTATAAAACTCAGCATTAATTTGAAATTAATTTTTAACATCCCTTTACCATAAAATTTATTGTTTAAAAATTATCATATTAGTTGTGAGATTTCAAATTTTGATGTGAATTATGCGGTATTTGTACTTTTGTAGTGCAAATTGCACACATCCACAATTCAAGTGAAATAGAAAACATTCTATTTTGATAATTATTAATTAAGTTATTAATTTAGATATTGATTTGGATTATAAGGAGTGTGGGGGTCAAGAAACAACCATAGTGACAACAAAATGACTTACACAATTAATTTATAAAAGAAATGACAAAAATTCCACAATGGAAAAGCTAAACAAAAAATTGAAAGATAACAAGGATCAAACAAGGCTTTTATTGATATGGGAACAATTTTCCCAAGGTACAAGGGATAGGATTAAAAAGCTAAAAACTCTTAGACATATTCTACTATTACAGCTTTCTCTCTCTTGTTCTTCTATAAATCTTTTCTCTCAATTTTTCTTTGAATGATGATTTTGGGTTGAAATTTATAAGTTGTTTAGGATATTAAAAGTAGTGTTGTGTTGGATTTATGGAGTAGTAATTGTTGTAGTTTGAAAAATTAGTTTTTATTGTATTTTAAGATAATAAAAATCTTACATATACTTCTTTTTATTATAAAAAAAACCTTTACATATACTTTTTTTGAGGATCTTTACATATATCTTTAATAAACTCTATAGATTTTACTTTTTTAGATGTGTGAAAACATAGACTATCATTCCATAATGATAGTTGCTAATTTTTTTTTTGAGAGAGTTTTAACCTATGGCGTCCGCTCCTGATAATAGCTCTTTATTATCAGACTGAGACACCAATCAGTTTTTGGTGTAAGTGGGGATTGAACCCAAATTTTTTATTCAACCATCAAAGACTTTACCAGTTGAGCTAACTGATAGTTGCTAATTAGTTCTATCATTATCTCATTTATAACATTTCTTACAATTAAGATGTATTTACTAGTTGATAATTTGCATAATAGAGACATCAAATGAGAGGCAAAACAATTCATTAGAATTTTAAAAGTTATAGTGTTTGAAGAATATAAACATTTAAGGAGATATATATATATATATATATATTATTTTATAAATAAGGTTAAATGAAATGTCAAAAATTTAGATTTTTAAAATTGCCTATTTCTTTTGTCATTTCTATTACTACAGAGAACATCACTTTTTTAGTTATGATAGGAAATATTGTCTCCCTAGTTAAAGTTAGATTTGTCTTAAGTTTAAATTTTGTATGATTGTAATTAATTGTTGATTATTGATTTAATTAAGTGAATGTAACATTTTAAATTTTTTATGATTGTATTGTCATCTCTATGTTATTTTTTACTACTCTTGACAACCATTTTGTTTCTAAATTAATGGTTAGTAGTTAACTTTTTTAATTTTTTTATCTACTCTGAATTACTTTGTACTATTTTTTTCTTTATCATAAATCTCTCTCTCTCTCTCTCTCTCTCTCTCTCTATATATATATATATATTATTGCTTCTCTTTTTGAAGCCTATTGTTTTCCCAAATTTGATGATAATTTTAATGAATTATAATGTTTATTTATTTCAATTAATTTTGTAGCCCTTAAGTTAGTATATACATAACTATTATTTATTTATGTTATGTTCGGTTTGATACTCTCATTAGTATTATTATTATTATTTGAAAGCTTGGATTTGTGCTAAAACCCAAGAGCTTGTTTAGACCCCCCAATTTTAAAATAAGATTTAATTGCTTTTACTCTAACTTATCTAAGTGCGAAACAAGAGTAAATGAAGCTCAATCACCGGATCTACTCTAGTGCATACATATAAATAATAAACAATAAAAGTAAAGCATAAGAGTAAGGGAAGAGAGATGCAAATATAAGATAACACCAAAACGTATTATTGAAGAGGAAACTGAAAAACTCGGTGAAAAATCTTTCCACGACCCTCTAAGTGGAAATCGATCCACTAACGAATAAGTTAGAGTACACGAATAACAAAACACCCTTCAAGTCTAGTCTACCTAATGTACTTGAACCCTCTAAGCTCCTGCTATCAACAGACTTCTCGGAGTCTTGTCTTCACTAGTTTTCTAGATCCCGTAATATGCCAGATTACATCCGCCACGCCAAATTACATTTACCAAGCCTCATCGGCTTCTTTTGGCAAAACCTCAAAGTTTCACAAGCTCCAAAATACTCACTACACTCTGAAGAGGTGGGAGTTGTGTTTAGGTACAAATCTCCTTTCAAGGTATGACAATGGGAGAGGGAAAGAGAAGAAACTACAATAATTTCTCATTAAGGATGAGTAGCTCTCTCTCAAAAAAATGGGTGTGTTGTGTTGTAAAAACCTACCTAGGGTTTTCTCTCTATGAACTGCCTCTCTTACTTTTGTGGGTAATGAGGGTATATATAGTATAAGTGAAGGGTAAAAAAGTTACACTTAAAATCCTTCACACAGAGAGTTTTGCGGGTACCTCGCGAGATAGCTTATCTTGCGAAGTACTCTCGAAATGCAGCCTGACACTTGACTCTTTAGCTTCCAGCATGTGTTTCCCACGTGCCCTTTTCCCGGGAACCTTTCTCGCGAACTTCTTATGAGCTAGTCGCAAAACTGCACTGATTTTTATTTCATGCTCGATTCTTCACTTAATACTAAATCCAATGCAATAAAATCCCACAAAATACAAGGAAATAAATTAATGCACTTACAATACTTCTTGTCATGGAATAAAGCCAACATAAAGTATAGTTGTAAATTATAACTTTACATTATTATTATTATTTAGTATTTCTAAATTGGCATGTGTTTTGAATTTCATTTTTCCTTTGATGCATTGCAACATTTTGTAAGGACATCATATGAAAGAAAATTTATTTATTCAAATTTAAGTAAAATATTATATGTTTAGTTTTAAAAAATAAAAAAGAGAGAAAATATAAATAGTTTAATGATACAGAGGATGTGACTAAATTTAAATATTGAATATAATAAAATGAGAAGAAAAAAAGAAAAAAAAATATAGCAATAAACATCAAATTAATCAAGTCATGTTATGTAATAGAATAAAATTATACTCATATATTATTTTTATAATACAATAGGATAACTTTTAACAATCAAAGATAACAAAAAAAAAATAATAACTTAAAACACAAAACTAAATCTCATCAACCCAAAGTTGAGTTATAAAGAATACAAAAATCCCTCCATCTAAAGTAGGATTACAAATATAGGCTCTCAAATCCATCCTCTACAATCTTATAAAAAGTCATGCTTAGTGGGTCTTCATATAGGCTCTCTAGTCTCTCTTAGTATTACAAATATCCACTTTTAGAGCCAACTTAAAACAAAATAACAAAACAACTAAAACATAATCAGTGAATATCAATCGGATGAGAGGCATCGTGGTTGGTGCAGAAATTATGAAAGTCGTGAGTAGTCAAGATGCATTCCTTCACTAGTCTTCGTACTTAGTCTTCAATTATAACTTCTAAAACACTAAAGACTTGCAGCAACAACAACAACAACAACAGCCAAAAAAAAAAAAAAAAAAATTTTTGCAACAAAAACATATTTGGATCCATTTTGGAAATGGGTTTTCAATACATTATAATTTTTACCCTAACAAATAAATTTTAAATATACAATTTATCATCTATATAAACTTCAATGAGTATACACAAGTCGCCTAATTTGTTTGTACAAAAAAAATTCACAATTTTATTTTTGTGTAATCTTTTTTTTTTTTTTCAAGTACTATTAACATATTTCCCTCATGCTTTGCTTTTTCTTTAGTTATAACAATGAATTTAACATTATAAGTCTCTTCCATTCGTGTTTATTCTCATTCAACAAATTGACTGTTATTGTTCAGTTGCTCCGTATTTCGAGTGGGAAAACAACCTCTGCCTGCTTCATTGATAAATTGTTATCATAAAGAGAGGTACGTACTACCTTCTACATTTCCTTTTTCTCATTTGTTGATTTATTTGATTCTTGTAATAATTTGATAATATAAAGATTGGTCCTCTGGTTTCTTTTCACTTAGAGCATCCACAGCAGTGGAGCTAAAAATTTAGCTTTCAGCTCCACCAAAAGTTACTTTATCTATTATACCTATACACATGCTGCAGCAGTGAATCTATTTTAGCTTTCAAAACAATAAAATAATATATCTACTACAATAAAATAATATCTCACTATAATAAAATAATATATTCACTACACTCATACATCACAGCCACACACAACCACAACCACCGCCGCCGCCACCACCACCACCACCACCACCACCACAGCCCACAACAAAGAAAAAATCACAGCCCACACACACAACCACAACCACAACCACCACACCCACCACCACCACCACCACCACCACAGCCCACAACAAAAGAAAAAAATATTAACCAAGTCCACACATCACAGCCCCACACACACAACCACAACCACAACAACCACCACCACCACCACCCAAAAAAAAAAAAAAAAATCAACCAACCACCTACCACACCACAGCCCACACTAGGGAAAAAAAAAAAAAAACAAAAAGTGCTGATCGGCGTGGACGGGATAGCGTGGGACGGCAACGGCGTGGACGGCGATGGCCTGGGACAGGATGGCGTGGGACGGCGTGGGCTGAGGCGTGGGCTGGGAGGGCAACGGCGTGGGACGGCGTGGGCTGGGACGGCGACGGCGACGGCGACGGCGTGGACTGGGAGATGAGAGCTTGAAGAGAGAGATGAGAGAGATGAGAGCTGATGAGAGAGATGAGAGTTTGATGAAAGAGACGGTGAGATTATTTTAATAGAGGATTGAATAAAAAATTAATTTTTTTTTTTAGATGTGTGCTACAGTGCACATCTATAAATAGATGTGCACTGTAGCAAATCAGCTAAAAATTTTAGCTTTTGCTCCACTGCTGCAGCACCATTTTAATGAAAGTGTAGGTAAAATATAGCATTATAGCTTTTTACCTACACTGCTGCAAATGCTCTTATACAACCCATAACGAAAAGGCTTATAATAATAAAATAAAATTAAAAAAAAAAAAATCTAGACTGTCTCCTTGTTCTTTGGCTCTCACTTTTCTTAAAATCAGATATTGGTCATATCATATAGGGATAGCCATAGGGCGCGTTTGAGTCAGTAGGCTCAAGCCTAACCCGAACCTGATTTGGTAGGGATGGCCATACACCGTTAATTACTTTCGTATTTCTGCGGTCTCTGTAAGGAATTAACGTCCATGGTCAGTTGCTTTTTTGGTGGGGACAGTCGAGAGGAGCGAAAATACCATCAGATTTGGTAGAACTAGTAAGTAATCAAGCCAAGGTGGAATGGAGAACTGGATTTTAGGGATTTTTAGTTATTTAACCAAGCTTTACTATAGCAAAAGAATGTTGGTGGTTGATTCATAATTCTCAATCTTTGGCTTTTCGAGTTCTTAAATTCTGATACTACCCTTTGAGTAGACATGGCAATACGGGTCAGAATTTTCTGACCCGACCCGACCCGACCCGAAAAATACCCGACCCGAACCCGATTTTTTTTGACCCGAAGCAAAAACGGGTTGACCCGTGACTCGACCTGTGTTTTTTGCGGGTCAACCCGACCCGACCCGCGACCCGACCCGAACCCGAATCATTTTTTTAAAACTTTTTTTTTTGGTAAAAAAAAATAGTAAAACTAAGACAATATTAGTTTAATTGTTTATTGTGAACTTTAAGGAAACAATTGATACATTTACATAACTATATGCAAATTAATTGAAAGATTAATGGTTGAACATTCTGTAATGAGTGAATATTTTTAGATATCAAATAACAAAGTACATGCCAAGATAATCTGATTACAGTAGAGTTAAAAACATAGATTTAAAATTGTAGACATGTAAGAAATATTCACAAGTGTAAAAATAGTGAAGCTAAAGTATCAAATTAGCATAAATTATGAATACTTAGACCTATTTTTTAATAATTTATGTCCAAAATAAACGGCTTTTCAAAATAAATTATGATATATCCTAGAGTGTGTGTTACTTAACAATAATATGATATTCATAAAAGAGACCATGTATAAATAAATAAGCAATCAAATTTTAAAGTATATCTCAAATTGAAATAGAGTGTCAACCACAACTGATAATAGATTATAAAATTAATTTTCAAGATTGTAAATTTCTTATATATTTTTATTCTTTATCAAATGAGTTATCCAATAAGTCATTTGTAATTTTGTTTTATATTTGGAATGTTGATATTGTGTAGAAATAAAACTTGTGTATTTGTTTTACTTATCTTTGTGTTATTTTGTTTTAGATAGTAATGTCAGGATTTGTATAATTTTAAAATTGTTGAATAAGTATTAATAAGTTTAATTGAGTTCATTCTTGATATAAGTGGTGAATTCAAAATAATGCATTTTACATTAAGTAATTTGTTGCATAACTTTTCTTAACAATAATATGATATTCATAAAAGAGACCATGTATAAATAAATAAGCAATCAAATTTTAAAGTATATCTCAAATTGAAATAGAGTGTCAACCACAACTGATAATAGATTATAAAATTAATTTTCAAGATTGTAAATTTCTTATATATTTTTATTCTTTATCAAATGAGTTATCCAATAAGTCATTTGTAATTTTGTTTTATATTTGGAATGTTGATATTGTGTAGAAATAAAACTTGTGTATTTGTTTTACTTATCTTTGTGTTATTTTGTTTTAGATAGTAATGTCAGGATTTGTATAATTTTAAAATTGTTGAATAAGTATTAATAAGTTTAATTGAGTTCATTCTTGATATAAGTGGTGAATTCAAAATAATGCATTTTACATTAAGTAATTTGTTGCATAACTTTCCAAATGACTGATACATGTTGTTTTCTATATAAAAATTAAATAAAAAAAATTCATGTGAAAAATACGGGTCAACCCGACCCGACCCGATCTGCAACACGATTGACCCGAACCCGATTTTGACCCGCTTAAAGTGACCCGTTTTTGACCCGTGACCCGTTTGACCCGCAACCCGATTGACCCGACCCGAACCCGACCCGACCCGCCCGTTTTGCCATGTCTACCTTTGAGTTCTTTATTGTAAGCTAGTGTACCTCAAAAGGCTTCTTTATTTGGAGGTGCTTGAGGGAAGCTAAAGAATTTTTGGGATTGGAATCCAGATGCAGAGTAGGCATGACAAATAGATCACACAGCCATCCGCGTTTAAAGTGTTTACCACTCAAAACACTCTTCCAAAGTTAGGCTAGCAGATTTGAAGGATCTAATTTATTACCTAAGAGGTACATGATAATTGTTTGCCCACATAAAAGTGGAAATTATTCAGTTCATTCCATTGAGTCGGGGTTATCATGGATACGAGATTGGTTGGGGAGTGGAATTTATGGATTTATTTATCAATCACACCAGTTATAAAGTAATCCATGCTGACAAACAATTTATCCATAGTAATCATGTAGCAAATCTAAAAGCAATATAGTAAAGGAATAAAAGTAAGACATGAAATTCAGTTGCTTATTAGAAAACCAAAGACCAATATCTACCATGAAAAGACCACTCAGAGGATCCAGTTTAATAGAAAAGTAACTAAACAATTTCTACAATGGGTTCAATGATCATTTCCCTTTGACTGTAATTTCCGCTTCTATTTTCAAGTCGTAAGATTTTATAGCTTTTCACACTCTCCACACGATCGAGCGTAAAGAGCAGATAGCAACCAACCAGCCTTGCACTGACCAAGCAATCACCCAGCACCAAACCCAATCGACCACCTAGACTTCGCGCCTTGTCCTTGTTGCTGCCACCCATCTTATCCCATACCCATCTATATTACACAACCACCAGTACCCACAATCTATGCTTTCCATTTCGCAAGCACCTACCACCACCATCAATCGGTCTTTTGTGACCACTGACCACCACCACTACCGATCATTGCCTCTATTTTGTAACCACCCACTACCACCACAGATTTATGTTTCATGACAACGACAACGATGACCACCACCACCACCGTACTTCTCAATCCCTCTCTCCCTCTCACCTCCTCTCTCTCTCCTCTCTCTCACCCCACCCAATACTGTTGCAACCACCACATCCATTGTGATTTTGGTTTTTTTTTTTTTTTTTTTTTTTTTTTTTTCATTAAAGCGATTTTCGATTTATCATGGGTTTTTGTTGTGAAGTTTTGTTGGTTTTGTTCATTCAATTATGGTGAATTTGGTGTAGAGAGGATTTTTTTTCCTGATACAAGCTAAACACCTTAAATGTTTTCTGGTAAATTTTCAGAAAAAATACAACCAATCTCTTGCAAATGTGTGTGAGTAAAGAAAACCAGAAGAATTTTATTTTATTCATGAGACATATTGAAGGGGAGATAAATTTAGCGTTTCATGGAGGGAGAGGTTTTGGGTTCTAATATTATTGAGAGTTGTTTTTGTTGGGTTAAGATAGCTTGACCCCAGTTAATTAATTCAATTTATCCAAGTTGATTAATTATGTCAAATTACATGCAAATCGTGGAGGCACTAACAAATCACCAAATAAACTAAGTGTAGCGGAAAATAAATTAGACATGGTGATTTGTTGACAAATGGGGAAAACCTCACAAGGCGAAAACCACACCCGGGTGATTTTAAGGTCACCACTCCCAAGAATCTACTAATCAACAATCAAACAGTTACAAGTATAAAGAATCTTACCAACTACCCTTGGTCTATCTCGAAATACCAACCTATAGTTGAACCTTTGTTCCAATATCTAATTGGACTTGATCTTGTAGTAGTCTTCTTTCCCTTGATGTACAAACTTCAAATTTGTGACTAACCCTTTGCATGGATCCTAAGTACGTGACTAACTCCAGCAACTTGAATAGATGTTGTTGGCTACAAAGTTCTTCACTTCATCAATAATGAAGATCTGGAAGCATTCAATTACAAAACCCTATGAAGTTCTTCACTTCATCCGTATGTGATTGCCTTTAAAATAAATCTTATATATGTTTAAAGTTGTGAGAAAAGAAACCCCAAACAAATATATAAGGTTGGGCCGAATTTCAGATCTGGAAATTTTGAAATTATAATTCTCGATAGATTGAGCTGCTGTCGAGCTATCTATCGAGCTTCACATTAAGTCTCGATAGCAGGCTTCTATCGAGCTATCTGTCAAGACTTAATAAACAACTTTTCTTCACTTGTTTCTTAGACCAATCTTAATGTCTTTAATACTTGACTTGAACAACATATTTTTTGAAGTACTAAATCCATCTTAGATCTACCCAAATACAAGTAAAGTGTATTTTGTCAAAAGATTAGCCAATTACACAAAATATATATGACCCTAACAATCTCCACCTTTGGCAATCCATGACAAAACCAAAAAAACCAATTATAAGAGAAGTCTAACACAATTATCCCACAATATACAAAAGTACATAAGTCTAACTCTAACACGAACCCTTGAAAAACTTTGCAAGAAGATAGATCATGGCATGGTAGACTTGCAACCTGTCTTAATTGAAACACTTAAATAAGATTCATCAAGGCTTTAAGTGTGAAACATAGATAAGTTGTATACAAGAAGAAACATGTGTATAAAGATAGAAAAGAAACAACACATGTGAGACAAAGGTGAAGAAAAACATACATCATCTCATATATATATATATATATATATATATGTCAAAAAATACAATGTATGTAAAAAGTGGTCATAAGACCATGGTACATGTAATGAGAAAAGAATACATCAAAACCTCACTACATTCCCCAAAAATAAACTCCAAAACAAAAAACTCTCCTCTTATCTAGTATATCCTATATCCTATGCTAGCTCTCCTCCTACACCTAGACTACTCTCATCTATAAAACTACTCCCCATTTTTGTCATGAGTGACAAAGGGTGTATCACTGAGACGTCATCATCTCATCATCATACTCTAAGCTAGAAGCATCAACATCATCATCTCCACCATCTGAATGAGAAGACTCCTCAACAAGCCTCGATGAAAGTGAGGGTGCAAAACTACCAAGCCAAGACTAGTGGCGAGCGATGCGACCGATTCTGGTGTTCATCTGACACATCTCATCGAATAGATGGTCCAGATGACTACCAAAATCAGCATGCATGTGCTGAAGCTACTCCATGATATCAGTAAAGGAGACAGTGGCCCAAGATAAGGAAGAAGGGGTAGATGAGGAAGAGCGTCGAGATTAAGGGGGCTGCATGGTCAACTGGGGCTACATCGGAAGGCTTCACTTGCGGCCACTTTGTAGCAAGCTGCGCTACACTCCGCTGAATAGACTCCTTGCTATTGGCACCCATGACATAGAAATGAGGAGAGGGAAGGATGGTGATGTGCATGTGGGTGAGGATATGCGTGATAGCCGAAGGAAAGATGAGCTTATCATGTGTAGCTGTGTCACGATAGCAGTCTATGATAGACTCTATCATGTGTGAAGGAAAGTCTATAAAAAGACCTTCCATAAAAGAAAGAAGAAAATGAGCACAAGGCCCGGTGATAGTGCTATAGTGTGACTATGGAGTGAGAACAAAGGTCATTACCATATTAAAGAATAGTGGTCCCTTATTGAACTCAATTGTGGAGAAGTTAAGTGTACCTCCCCACAACATGGCCTTCTCACAGAAGAGTGAGGCCAACTCGTCTCTAGAGATGGAAGTAAGACAAGGATGACTAGGGTAATACGAACGATCCACCCTAGGGACATGTAGTACCTTGGAAACAAAGTCTGGGGTAACTACGATATGTGTACCATAAAATACCGTAGTAAACCGAGGCACAAAGATATCGATGGCGTACATATTAGAGTAAAACAACTTTATGAACATGTCAAGACACCTCGAGGGTTTCTCACAAAGAGAAACCCATCCCTGAGAGCTAATAGCACCAGGTAGAGGAGTGTCTGGAAAGTCAAATAGAATGACTTGGCGTTCTGAATGAATTGCCTGGTCAGAAAATTTCTCCGAGAAGTCAGCTTGTGCCTTCTCATCACGGAACCGAATAGAGTCAGGAAGAAAAGAAGAAGAAGAAGAACCATAACGAATCTGGTTTTTGGAAGGGACGAACTTTTTGGATGCCATGACAAAGAGACTAAACGAGAGAGACAGAGAGAAGAATAAAAACACAACAAAAATGTTCAAGTGCAAGAAAGAAGGAATAAGAATGTGCAATGCATGAACATGTGTCGTGCATAGATAAAAAGCATCATAGGTAGAAACCCAATCCAACCTAACAACACTTATATTGTTTAAACAAGCTCACAATCCTAGAATGCATGAACACATTGTTAAAATGAGCATAGAATGCAATGCATGATCATAGGATATCAATTTAACAAAAACCAACCTAAAAATTTTGACAAAAACTCCAAAAGTTCCTCAAAAATTGAAACTTAGGTAAAAAAAATGCATGACTACATGAAGAAAAGGGAAAAGAAGAGATTGAGAACACTTACCAAGTGAAGGAGGCTTGGATTAGGTCAAAAACCAGATGGGATGAGTGATTTTAGAGAGAGAGAGAGAAGTTTAGGTCATGAGAGAGAGAGAGAGAGAGAGAGAGAGAGAGAGAGAGAGAGATCAAAATAGTTGAGAAATGACAAAACCGGGTTGGACCTCAAACTATATATAGAAAACGCAACACGATAGATTGAGGATGTATCGAGCTTTTATCGAGAACAAAAGCTCAATAGATCAAGAGGTATCAAAGGCAGAAAGTCTAGACAGATCAAGGAAGGTATCAAGGTGCTATCGAGCAGACAAAGACTCCAAGGAAATAGGCTTGATGAATCGGGCTATTTATCGAGAGGTATCGAGCAGAAACCCAGAAATCTCAATAGAAGAGCTTGTATCGAGAAGGTGTCAAGATGATATTGTGGAGGCACCAACAAATCACCCAATAAACTAAGTACAATGGAAAATAAATTAGACACGGTGATTTGTTGACAAATGGGAAAAACCTCACAAGGCAAAAATCTCACCGGGTGATTTTAAGGCCACTACTCCTAAGAATCCACTAATTAACAATCAAGCGGTTACAAGTATAAGGAATCCTACCAACTACCCTTGGCCTATCCCAAAATACCAACCTAAAGTTGAATCTTCGCTCCAATACCTAATTGGACTTGATCTTGTAGTAGCCTTATTTTCCTTGGTACACAAACCTTCAATTTGTGACTAATCCTTTGCACGAATCCCAAGTATGTGACTAACTCTAGCAATTTGAACAGATGTTGTTGGCTGCAAAGTTCTTCACTTATCAACAATAAAGATTTAGAAGCACTCGGATGCAAAACCCTATGGCATACAAACACAGTAGCTTCTCACAGAAAAAATAAGTCTCTTAGTCTCTATATCCGTGTATGATAGCTTTTAAAATAAACCTTATATATATCTAAGGTTATGAGAAAAGAAATCCTAAACAAATATGCAAGGCTAGATTGAATTTCGGGTCTAGAAATTCTGAAATCGTAATTCTCGATAGATTAAGCTACTATCGAGCTATCTATCGAGTTTCACATTAAGTCTTAATAGCAGACTTCTCTCGAGCTATCTGTCGAGACTTAATGAACAACTTTTCTTCACTTCTTTCTTGAACCAATCTTTATGTCTTTAATACTTGACTTGAACAACATGTTTCTTGAAGTACTAAACCCATCTTAGATCTACCAAAATACAAGTAAAGTGCATTTTGTCAAAAGATTAGCCAATTACACAAAATATGACCCAATAGTTTTATTCAAAGTGGGTAAAGATCTTAAGTTAGTTCATGTTAATTCCTAGAGATTGCATATTATTGTAGTTCATTAGGATCTCAAGTTGGAATAAACTTGAGAAAATATTGTAATTGATTTTATAGTAATGAATTTATTCGGAATTTCTCCCATGAACGTTTCAATTCTTAGATGTGATTTATGTATTGGCTTAGTAGTTCTGGTCATAATATTTTTTAGGGATTGATTAAAAATAACTATTGATATTGTTAATTCATAAATTAATAAAAAATAAATAAAAAAGCCCCAACAAGTGGTATTAGAGCTTGGTTTATTTAGTGAATAATTTCTTTTGTGAACTATGATGGATGAGGCATTTAGGATTATGATTAAATTAATTCAAACAAAACATGTCGTTCTGCCTAATTTGGGTTTGAGTTGCATATGCATACTTGATCATGCGTGCATAGGATTGAAGTCCTACTTATGCAGTCTCAATGATGCCTACGCATCCTTACATAGAAACTAGAATTTTACATTTCCAAATTTATCTAACCTTAAAATTTAAAAGTAGAACTGTAGAAAAAATATGAATAAAACACTTAAAAATAAACAAAACTAGATCATGGTCAATTTAACATCAGCAAACAAAGATCGTCACATCAACCAAATCAAATAAGAACACTCAATCTAAAATAAAATTTAGAACTGTGTTGATCTTCCTAGCAAAGTAAAAGAACCACGAAATAGAAAATCATCTTGCTTATCAATCTAGTTTGAAACCTTTAACCAGACTCTGAGTGCATTGCAACACAAATTTGGTTTAAGATTGCAAGAGGAATTGAAGAATGCAATTGAACTTTGGTATCACAACTCAAGAACAAAAGATTTTTTATAAAGGTTTTGAAAAATGAAGTTAAAAACAAGTTTCTACCTCAATACCCTCTTAGAGAGAGGTTTTGGAAGATAAAAAAAACTGTGCTGGTGAGAGAGAGATTAGAGAAGAACAAGAGAGTTTTAAAATCATAGAGGCAAAAAGACATTCTCCCTTAAAGTGGTTTGGAATTGAGGCGTAATGTGGGTATTTATTAAGGTTTTGAACTATGTTTTGGAGGTTATTTCGAGTTGACTACTGGAATGAAATAGAAGAAGTTTTTGACCCGATATAAGGTTTACTTGGTGTTTATTGTTTTTAAGCTAAAATTTTTAAAATGATTATTTAATGATTTGTTTAAAAACATTATACTGATGAAGTAATGTAATGGAAGTTTTGTAAATAAGAAAACATGTGATGGTATTTGTAAAGGATGGACCTTCCTAAAAACTTCCTATCTATCCTTCCCACGTAATTGGTAAATATCATCTCCTATTTTTCTCTTTTTTATCTCCCTTGTTCATTCAAATTCTCAGACTTCTTATCCTTATCAGATCTATAACTCCTCATATTTTTCAATTTTTACAGTGACTCCATCAAATATTCTAGGCTCAACTTCTTCATCTTTATTTATTTATTTATTATTTTTCATAGCTTTCTCCTTTTTGACTTCCCCGCCACCAAATCCAAAAGAAACTACTCA
This sequence comes from Quercus suber, assembly GCF_002906115.3. NCBI lineage: Eukaryota > Viridiplantae > Streptophyta > Magnoliopsida > Fagales > Fagaceae > Quercus > Quercus suber. The sequence continues at coordinate 1,083,151 of NW_027069659.1, forward strand.
GTGAAAACCTACTCTTAATTTTGTTCTAAAATCCATATTTTTTCTGGTATGATGAAATTTAGTCCAGAATGCCAGATCAAGCCGGTATGGGCCAAAATTTGGGACGGAACAAAACAAGGGGGTCATTTGCACTAAATTACCAACTAGAACGAAATTGCCGGTCATTCTAGCCGGAACAGAATGGTATTTAAAACTTTGGTATTTGTACGTGAAAACTAGGGTTTTTGGGACCTTATAAAGGGTTCTAGAGCTTCCTAAACATTTGGACAGTGCCCTCAACAAGATTGAAGCGTTTAGGGCCTAAACATGAAACTCTATGGCTGCTGAGATGAAGCTGCATATGCAGCCCTGAGCTTGTCCACTCAACTTTGCATAGAACCCTAATTTCTAATAGTATTGTTGCCCCAAATTCAAATGGGCATATTTTACTCATTATAAATCCCAATTGGGCAACACTTATGTCCATTTTGAAACACTGGATGTCTAATTTCCAATGTCAAAAACCTCATTCAATAATTTTCTTTGAGTCAAAAGATAGTGGCAAAAGAATAAGAAAAGGTCTTTTTCAACATTATTTCCTAAACAATTTTGAGCATTTTTAAGTTGTGTTTCCCTCTAAACTGTTTTAAATATTTCAATTACCGTTAGTTGAAATATTTTAAGATCCTCATTGGGGTCGGGGATTAAAAATTATTAACTAGTGCCAAATGGGATGTCTACAACTAGCGCCAAATGGGATGTCTACAACTAGCTTCACTCTTAGGTTGTCTACTAGGTCTAGGGGTTTGTTATACTTTTTAACCCTCCTAACTTTGAGAAATTCTCTATATTTCATGGCAACGAATGACATGTTCTCATCATTTAAAGAACACAATAAAACTCTTGTGCAAACTTTCCAACAGGCATACCTCAATGTAAGGGGAAACACTAACAAACTGGAATTTATACATGCAAACTTGGGCGAGGGATCAAACTTAGGATACTAAACCCTTACAAAGTGTACCTATGCTCAAATGCCACTTAAAAAAGTTGTTAAGAACCTTACATTTTTACAACAGAATTTATAGATTTATTAATCAATCACGTTGGTTTTAAAGTAATCAATACAGATAAATCAACAAACCAACCTCAGTAATCAAAGACCAATTCTAAAAGCAACATATTGAAAGCAAACAAACATAGACACAAGATGTGGTATCAAAGTGGCAACCAAAGAAGAATTTCTTCAGTGGAAGAATCACTTCGAGCACCCAATCCCATAGAAAAAAAAATCAATACAGGCAAAGTAGTTACAATAGTATACTCACAAAATCTTTGAACAACTAGATTCTTTGCTATAATTTCTACAAATTTCCCCCTTGCATTCTATTGGCAATAGCCCCAAAACCTCCAGAATGTCTTTAATAAGATTTTTTCCATTAATTCTTCGTCATGAAAGCTTGGATTTCTGCTAAAACACAAGAGCTTGTTCAGACCCTCAATTAAAAATTATGGTTAGATTGCTTTTACTGTAATTTAAACTAAGTGCGAAATAAGAGTAAATAAACGCAATGAACCGATAATACTACTCTAAGCCTTATCCAACCACAATAAACAATTAAATGAAAGCTTAAAGAGTAGGGAAGAGAGATGCAAACACAATATAAAACCAACGGATTTCACGGAGTTTTGTTTTCTCTAACTTTCCGGATCCTACAATTTAGCCTGATTGGATCCTCCACTAAATGGCTCCTTCCAATACTTCCCAACAGTAACAAAACCTCACTTAACACTCAGATTTGGTGTGGTAAGTGTTTGGGCTAAAAATCTCTCAAGGATCTAGAGATGGAGAGTTAGGAATTGAGAAAAACCACAAGAAAATGTGTAGATGATTGTGGGTATAACAATCTCTAACTCTCAAGTGTATTTGCTAAGGTCTTCTTTCTGAAAAGCACTCCTTACAATTCGTGAGTAATGAGGGTATTTATAATGTGGGTAAAAAATTTGGTAAAACAACTTAACTTTTTTCCAAACAAAAAGTTTCACGGTTACTTCGCAGGATGACCCTTCTCACGAAACACTCATGAACTTGACAGCCTGGCGTGACTTTTTTGCTTCTAGTCATGTGCTTCACACATGGCCTTTTCGCGGATTGCTTCTCGTGAGCTAGTTGCGAATTCCACTAATTCATATTTTGAAGCTTGATTCTTCACCAATCTCTCACACTCATCCCTTATAAATAAACCCACATATATACAGGAAAAATGATTGAAGAAATTACAATCAAATTTGACACGGAATTAAAGTTAATACAAGCTAGTTAGAAATCACAACTTTACAGTCTACATGAATCAGAACCTTTGGCATTCCAAGAAACCTTCTTGAAAATTTTTCAAGTACTATTAACATATTTCCTTCATGCTTTGCTTTTTCTTTAGGCATAACAATGAATTTAACATTATAAGTCTCTTCCATTCGTGTTTATTCTCATTCAACAAATTGACTGTTATTGTTCAGTTGTTCCGCATTCCGAGTGGGCAAACAACCTCTGCCTACTTCACTGATAAATTGTTATCATAAAGAGAGGTATGTACTACCTTCTACATTTCCTTTTTCTGATTTGTTGCTTTATTTGATTCCTGTAATAATTTGATAATATAAAGATCGGTCCCCTGGTTTCTTTTCACTTATACAACCCATAAAGAAAAAGGGCCATGGGGCGGGTTTGAGTCAATAGGCTCAAGCCTAACCTGAACCCAATACCTAGTCCCTGCACTGGTTGCACCACAACTCAACTTTCTGCCTAATCACCCTACGAGTATCGAGAAACAACTTGATCCCTTTTTAAGCCTTAATCAAGAATTTGCAAGCCATTGGAAAACACCACGGATGATTATTCTCTATTTACTTTCGAACTCACAAGTTAGATAGGTGGAAGTTAGGGTTTTCTCTCTAAAACCTTATGGTATTTGCTTTACAATCTTATGAAATAATGATCCCTTATATAGGCTCCCAAATTAGGGTTACAAAAAGGCACTTTTATAACCAACTTAAAATAAAATGCATCACAACAAAAATTGATTTCTAGATTCTCAATCAATTGACTTCTATCGAGCTTGTCTCGATCAATTGAGGGAGTGTCAACTTTGGTGTCAAGATTCTAGAAACTTTCATTTCTTCAACTGACATTGGGTCTTCATCTTGGACTTGAAAATACGCACCATAGACACAACAAGACTTAAAATTTTATTCATTATTTGCCTCAATAAATATGGACCTAACAAAAGTCTCTATGGTATAATAAGATGATTGAATAAAGAAGAAAGTTTTTCAGTCCTTAAGCTAGTGCCAAATGGGGAGTTTACAATTGCTTCACTCTTGGGTTGTCTAGTAGGTCTAGTGGTTGTTCTTCTACTTAACCTTCCTAACTTTGAGAAATTCTCTATATTTCATTGCAACAAATGTCATGTTCTCATCATTTAAATAATTAAGGAATACTCTTGTACAAACCCTACAGTAGGCATATTTATATCCCTCAAAGTAAGAGAAAACCATAAGAATTTGGGATTTATTCATGTCAATAGAGATGAAGGATCAAACTCAGGAAACTAAACTCAGGAAATTAAAAAACTTGTTAATACCCTTATGTTTTTACAATAGAATTTATAGATTTGTTGATCAATCACACTAGTTTTAAAGTACTAGTATTCAATACAAATAAACAAACCAACCATAGTACTCAAGTACCAAATCTAAAAGCAACAGATTAAAAGAAAACAACCCAAGACACAAGATATGGTAACGAAGTGGACAACCAAAGAAGAATTTCTTCAATGGAAAACTCACTTCAAGGACCCAATCCCATAGCAAAAATCACTACAGAAAAATTAGATACAATATTATACTTACAAAATCTTTGTACAACTAGACTCTCTGCTATAATATCTACAAATTTCCCGCTTGCATTCTTACTGCTATAGCCCCCAAAACATCTATAATCGAATTTCTCCATGAACTCCTTCATTCAGATGAATCAGAAACTTTGGCATTCCAAGGAACCTTCTTGAAAATATTTCTATAGTGAACCTCACTTGGAAGTGTTTGAGAATTTAGATCCCATTATTTATTTTACAACAAGGTTAATCAACTTAAACAATTTAACCAATTATATAATTCAATTATTAACATTTAATTACCACAAATTTAATGAGTCTCCAATTAAAGCAGAAAAGTGGTAAATAAAGAACACAACAGTATGGTGACAAAGTGAAAAACTTAAGGAAAACAGTCCAAGAGAGAACCACTATGAGGTTCCTAAACCACAAGAACAAATTCACTAATAGAATCGAATTTCTTACAATTGAAACCTACACGTGTTCCAAATTGCTACCTCTATTAGTGACTTACTCATATGACCATACGTAGCTCCAATTCAGTTGGACTCTTCTATTCTGAATTCCTTCTCATGAACTTCCCATTTCTGACTCTAATGACCACCTTGGAAATTTGATCTTTGCAGAAACATTGGCATGACTTTATGACTTCAACCTTGATTTGTACTGTAATGGTAACAATACCATGGATAACGATTCTCTATTTACTTTTGAACTCACAGGTTAAGGAGGTAGAGGCTAGGGTTTTCTCTCTGAAGCCCTAGGGTATTTACCTCTACAATCTTATGAAAATTCATGCATAATAGGCTTTTATATAGGCTCTCAAATTAGGGTTCCTAAAAGGCACTTTTAGGCAACTTAAAATTATGCCATAGCAAAAACTAATTTCTAGATTCTCTATCGATCGACTTCTATTGAGCTTGTCCTGATTCATTGATGAGTGTTGAGTTTGGTGTTGAGATTCTAAAAACTTCCATTTTGTCGACTGATCTTGGGTATTCATCTTGGACTTGAAACTACACACCATAGATTTAACAAGACTTAAAATTTTATTCATTATTGCCTAAACTCTATAAATATGAACCTAGCATATTTTTCTTTTGTATCACGAGACGAACAAAGAAAAAGGTTTTCAGTTTAAGCACAAGGTATTCTCTAAATAGCATAGAGGGTGGTGGCCTTTTTCTTGAAGGAAAATCGTGCAAAGCATGGTTTGTATAGGTGCAAAATGTGGGGTAAAAGGCAAAGCAAAAATCCTGGTTCACATAGGAACAAGAAAACAAAGTTTGACGATCTTGCTTGAGCAAGACTTGAGCATGGACAAGCGAAGTCTTGGGTTGAATTATTTTTTGTTTTGAAAGAAACTCACTTTTGTTTTAGCGAGAATCCTTTTTTTTTGCTTGAACAAGATCCACTTTTGCTCGAGCGACATTCTCCTTAAATCAATTGTTTGAGCATCTTCATGGTAGTTTGTGGCAAACTTTAATAAGGAATGAAATACACCTGATCATGATATTTGATTACATCCGTTGTCACAAAATTGGCCAACACTTTACAACTTTTGTGTTACCTACATAAACAAAAGCTTTTCTCATTCATTTCATCTATATGTCGTTTGTTCATTCATATTTTGTTTCCATCATAGTTATTCTTCTATTTTTCAACCCAAAAGAAAAAGAAAAAGAAAAAAAAAAAAAAAAAGAGTCTTCTTTGGGATTGAAGTTAATCTCTTTTTTTTTTTTTTTTTTAATAATTTTAGAAAAAAAAGAGTCTTCTTTGGGATTGAAGTTAATCTCTTTTTTTTTTTAATTTTTTTTTTAATAATTTTTGTTTATATTTGTTCTTCATATTTGGTTGTGATCAATTCCAACATGAAATTTAAATTATCTACTTTATGTGTGGCTAGTTGGTTGAAAATTACATGATAATTTACTAAATCGTGGATTTTATACATATATTTTTATTTGACATATTTAGTTAGATTTGTTAACACTACTATATTTTTAACGATAAAATTGGACATTATTTCATTATCCTACGTCTATTACAAATTTCTTTCAAAATGTGTTTGCATAATTTTTGTTTTTCAATTTAACAGAATGTTCATATGATTTACTTCATTATATACTATTTTGATAAAAATCTTATACCAATTCAAAAAAAGATGCTTAATTTTACAACTATGAGTATGTCCATAAAAGTAACAACTCACATGTAAAAAGTGGGTAACGTGGAAATAACAAATTATCAAATGAAAAAGTGCGCCATCCAATCGATGAAATAGATGGATCCACTCTTATGGGAAATAATCCATTGTTTCATAGTTTACCATAACATGCCACATTCCATGAACTCCAGAAGATTGCTAAAATATAAAACGAATTTTATAGATTCAAAAAAATAATAATAATTTAATTGGTTTTTGTTTTGTTTTATTATTATTATTTTTTTTAATATATGTTTTCCCTTTTTCAGAATTCTCATAATGCATCACGGTCCACCATCCACGTAGAAAACCTGATCGAAGAGAAGTTTGTTATTGATTTCTTCCCCTTCCTAGACAACCACCATCTGTGAGAATGAATTTTCGAGACAAAATCGAGGAGAAAATTTTCGAATGGGTGTTTGCAGCACTTGGATGTGTGCTTGCAGCACTTGGATGTTTGTTGGGTTATCTGCTTCGCTACAAAAGTAAGATTGATAATCTGAAAACCCAACTGGAGGAGCTGCGAGGGGCCAGAGATAGACTGCAACATGAAGTTGATACTGCAAGAAGGAATCTAATGAAAATTGAAGATGATGTTAAGAGACGGCTTACCGAATCTGATGATGTAATAGCAGGGGCAGAGAAAATCCTTGAAGATGATAACAGGGGATGGTATCTTAATATGATGTCCCGTTATCAAGTGAGCAACAGGGCAGACAAGGCAGCATTGGAAGCCAAGAATTTGAAGGATGAGATATCAAAGATCAAAAGCGTTGGCTATCATGAGCCTACACAAGTGGTAGAGTCTGTGACATCAAATAAAGGGTATGAGGCCTTTGAATCAAGAATGCCAACAATAACTGGAGTTCTAGAGGCACTAAAAGATCCTAATATTGCTAGGATTGGAATTCACGGTATGGGGGGTGTTGGGAAAACCATGCTAGTCAAAGAAGTTCTAAAACAAGCTGAGAAAGGCAAGTTGTTTGACAAGTACCTTTTTTTAGTTGTATCCAATGATCCAGACTTGAAAAGGATTCAAAGGGAAATTGCGGAGCAATTAGGTCTAGAATCTGTGAAGGAGACTGAACTAGTAAGAAGAGATCAACTACGTAGGTGATTGAAACAAGAGAATAGGGTCCTTATAATTTTGGATGACATTTGGAAGTACCTGGACTTGGAAGCTCTTGGGATTTTTTCCTTTGGAGATGATAATAAGGGGTGCAAGTTATTGTTGACGTCCAGATTTTATAATGTAGTATGCAATGATATGGATACCCAAAAGCAGTTCGAAGTCAAAGTTTTCTCAAACGATGAAGCGAGAAACTTGTTTGAGAAGATAGTTGGTGATTTAGCTAAAACCTCTGAAATTAAACCAACTATGCTTCAAATTGTCGAAGAATGTGCTGGACTACCAATCGCCATTACAACAGTCGCAAATGCATTAAAGAATCAGAAAAATCCTCGTATTTGGAAAGATTTCCTCAATCAGTTGAAGATGTCTAGCCCAAGAGAGATCGAGGGAATGAATGAGATGGTGTACAAAAGTATAAAGATGAGTTATGAGTTTTTAAAAAGTAATGAAGCAAAGTCATTATTGTTGCTTTGTAGTCTACATGGAGAGGATGAAGATATTAAAGTGGAAGACTTGTTGAGATATGGAGTGGGTTTGGGCTTGTTTGATAACGTGGATACAATAGAGGGTGCGAGATGTAGGGTGCACACATTGGTTGAAAGACTCAAAGATTCTAGCTTGTTGTTGGATGGTTATCGTAAGGGTACAGTCAAAATGCATGACGTAATTCGTGACGTCGTCATTAATATTGCAGCTGAAGAAAGGCATATGTATACTATAAGAACTGTTAATGAATTGCAAACAAGGTCTAAACGTAAAGATACAGTTGCAATTTCGTTGCCTTACATTAATGGTGATTTAGACCTTCCTAATCAGTTTGAATGTTCAAAGCTTGAGTTACTTTTGTTGTTCTGGCAAAAAGTTGATTTCCGTATTCCAGATTCATTTTTTGAAGGGTTAAAGGATCTCAAAGTGTTGAAGTTATCTGAAAGCTGGTCTGGAGTACTTCCTTCATCACTTTCGTCCCTTGAAAACCTCCAAACATTGTGTTTAACGGGTGAGGTACAAAATGCAATCATAATTGGAGAACTGAAGAATTTGAAAGCTCTTAGCCTTTCATTATCCTATACTGAATGGTTGCCGAAAGAGATAGGGCAGCTGACTCACCTTCAGTTACTAGATTTGGAAGAATGGTCCGAACTTAACTTTATTCCACCCAATGTGTTATCTAATCTGACGGGGTTAGAAGAATTATATTTGCCAGATGATGTTAAATGGGAGGTTGAAGTACAAAGCACAGAAATTATTAATGCAATGGTCTCAGAGTTGGACCATTTGTCTCACTTGACCAAGTTACATATATGTATTGAGAATGCAAAGATTCTACCAGACGCCAAGGTTTTTGAAAGGTTGGAAAGCTATAGAATAGGCATAGGCAGTGCTCGGTTCGGGCATCAAACTTCGGGAACTTCACGAATTTTAAATCTCAATAGAAGATTTCAATCGGACCATGGGTATAAAGTATTATTTAGGAAATGTGAAACTCTCGTTTTGGAAAAAATGAAGGGTGTCAAAAATATTCTTTACTTATTAGAATCGGAAGGTTTTCAAAGTTTGAAGCATCTCACAGTTAATGACAATGACGAAATTCAGTATATTATCAAGTCTATGGGGGTTCTTGATTCTGTCTTTCCTAGTTTGGAGTCAATTAATCTATGGAATGTGAACAATTTGGAACGGATATGCTACATGCAACTTCCAACGAAGACTTTTTGTAACTTGAGAGTAGTAAGAGTGAGCAGCTGTTGTAAGTTGGAATTTGTCTTCTCCTCATCTATGGTTGGATGCTTTTCACACCTGCAGGAAATTAATATAGAAGATTGCAAGATAATGAGTGCAATAGTTGCGATAGAAAGACAAGAAGAAATTGAGGTCAATAGTGACGATAACATTGTGTTTGCAAATCTCCATTCTCTGAAATTAAGGAATTTATTCAAGTTAAAGGGCTTCCTTTCTGTTGTCGATTCTTGTGTACTTTTCAACGGGAAGGTATGTTTAAGATTTAATTTTAAATTTTACTCTTTAAATGTTGATAAGTCTTCCACAACCTAAAAAATAAATAAAAAAGATTAGACTATGTATTGTCGATATCAAGACACATTTTCTTTTTGAAAACTGCACCAAATGATCATAAGTATTATTACAAGAAAAGGTCAATGAACAAGAGTTTTACAGAAGATTAACCAAATTCTCTAATCGAGATAAAACACAAATGGAACGTACTCATATAAAATGTTTTTTTAGTAGAACATACTTATATAATTAGTTTATGTCTTCTGTATTTTCAATTGATTATCTATCTATTATATTGTGACTTTGATACATCTTTATATACTTTTTACACTTGCCAAATTTTCTAAAAAATAGTTTAAATTTAGTATAACACTAATACTAGAATTGTCTTTTGATTTTCTACTACAGCTTGGAATGAAACATTTTTCCAAAAATTGTGCATATTAATTTAAAATTTTCTGAATATACTGTTATCGAATTTGAGTTCTATTTGTTAGGCATATAGAGAGAGAATACGGTTATGAAATACCACACTTAGAGTGGCCGTCTTGAAAGCTTGCCATATCAAAAATGGACAAACTGAAAATATTTGGTCCAATAAGTCAAGTGTCGAAGAAACAAATGGGCTGGCCATCATGCTAGTCTTATTCTCAACCCCTCTTTTTCGTTGAAAAGTTAGATCTAATTACAAGTTACAGCTGTCCTACTTTTTTGTCTGTGTTTATTTATTTGGTTTTAATTATTTTTACTTAAAATTATTATTAATTTTTAATACAAATATGTATACTGGGATGACTATATATGCTTAGCAGACTAGCCTGCTTAACGTAAGAGACACAAGATTAGATCTTTTACAACCATCCTCTTAATTTTTAACTAAGAAGAGAATATTTACTTTTTGGTAAATTTTGAAGAAAATCGTCTTATCTTTTGACTAAGATATATTGGAACATCTTTAAATATGGTTTTACTTAAGATTGTTAAATAATTAAATTGTATACATTTATTTTAATTAATTATTAAAAATAAATATGATGTCATTAAAATTTGAATCCCGTTGATCCAATTTAAAAACTTTAAACCCTTCCATTTTTGGTTTNCTTTAAACCCTTCCATTTTTGGGTTTTTTTTTTTTTTTTTTAAACGGTTTAACAAAAAAGGGAGAAATCTTATCTTTTGTTGAATTTCAAAACGTACTTAAAAGAGAGTCAAACATATGCACTGTTATAGTATCGTCATAGAGTCAAAGCCTTTAATCGGCTTTCGAGAATCAAGCCGTATATTATCTCAAGTTCTATTTTTTCATGGATAAATTCTCCTCATCTAAATTTCATCACTAATTTTTAATTACAGATCGATGTGAAAGAACTTGAACAAATAAACCCCTATAATGCAACACAATACCTCTTCTATGAAAAAAGAATTTATTATTTATTGTAAGATTCAAAATATAGTTCCGTGATATTGGCATTTATATATACAATCCTCTAAACACATATTCACTCGTGTGCTCAAAAGCTCAACTTTTTTTTCTTTTTTTTCTTTTTTTCTATTGGAGTAAAGCAGTTTTATATGAGTAAAACGCAGGCGAACGGATTCGAGAGTGGCTGAATGAGTTCATGTTTTTAGGGAGAGTTGAAATTCATTATTTCACCTTGTAACCTTTATTTCTATGAGAACTCACCGTTTATATGCCAGTAATTATTACTCTCCTTCCTTCTTAATATGTACATGACCATTGAGAAAAAGCTTGAAGAAGTGATACTATGTATTGCCACACAGTACCTCTTAAATGAAAAGGAATTATTACTCTTCTTCCTTCTTAATTCTTCCTTATAATAGTTTCCTCTTTGTTAATCGTGGTCTTTAGAATATAATTTAATTAAGTTTCATTTATTGACTCAATGTGTACGTGAGAATTGCAGGTTGTCTTTCCAATCTTGAAGAAATTGGAAATAGAAGGCATGGATAGCATGAATATGATCTGGCCCGACCAACTCATTTCAGATTTCTTTGGCAAACTAGAAACACTGACCGTTTCAGGTTGCACAAATCTTACGAATATTGGTCCGCCCAATATGTTGAGAACGCTCCGAAATCTAAAAGAATTGAAGATTGAAAAATGTGGCTCCATAGAAGAGGTATTTGATATCCAAGGGACAAATATTGTTGAAGAATCACGTGATATAGCAGCCGCTGAACTTATATCCTTGACATTAAGAAATCTGGAAAAAGTGAAGCACGTGTGGAGTATGGATTCTCAAGGAATAATCAGCTTTGGAAAATTACGTACCATGGAAATTGAGGATTGTTCCAGTCTAAAAAGTGTTTTTCCAACATCTGTGGCAAAGGGTCTTATGCAACTTGAGAAGCTAGAGATAAATGATTGTGTATCGGTGGAGGAAATCGTAGCAAAAGAAGAAGGAATAGAGATAACCACTTTGTTTTTATTCCCACAATTAACCACTCTAGAACTTCATAATTTGCCTGAACTCAAAAGTTTTTATCCAGGAAACCACACTTTAGAGTTGCCGTCGTTGACGGAATTGACTATTTACAAATGTGACAAACTGAAAATATTTGGCTCCAATAAGTCAAGTGTCGAAGAAACAAATGGGCTGGACCATCATGCTAGTCTTATTCTACAACCTCTCTTTTTCGTTGAAAAGGTTAGATCTAATTACAAGTTACAGCTGTCCTACTTTTTTTGTCTGTGTTTATTTTATTTGGTTTTAATTATTTTTACTTAAAATTATTATTAATTTTTTAATACAAATATGTATACTGGGATGACTATATATGCTTAGCAGACTAGCCTGCTTAACGTAAGAGCACAAAGATTAGATCTTTTACAACCATCCTCTTAATTTTTAACTAAGAAGAGAATATTTACTTTTTGGTAAATTTTGAAGAAAATCGTCTTATCTTTTGACTAAGATATATTGGAACATCTTTAAATATGGTTTTACTTAAGATTGTTAAATAATTAAATTGTATACATTTATTTTAATTAATTATTAAAAATAAATATGATGTCATTAAAATTTGAATCCCGTTGATCCAATTTAAAAACTTTAAACCCTTCCATTTTTGGGTTTTTTTTTTTTTTTTTTAAACGGTTTAACAAATATATATATAAAGTTGAGAGAAAATCCAATTAAATTTCAAATTGGATTGTCTAAGTAAGTTAATTCAGTGTAAAAATTGAATTTCAATTAGAGTTTAATTTTGCATCAAATGTGCTAACCAATCAAAGTTTTTTTTAATTTTTGTGCCAAATGAGTTAATTTAGTGTAAAAAACAAGGATTCCAAAATAAATAAACCATAAAAACTAATCATATATTTAACTCTATATATAAAATTAGAGGAAGAGAGAGTTTGAATGATTTTATATTTATGAGCATTTTTTTTGTATAACAAAAACAATTCATATTTATAAGTCATTTATGTAATATACCATGACTATGTACAATCCATTATATATATATATATATATAACAATGGACATATTTTTATACTATTTCTATTAGATAATTTATATGCGAAGATATTGAAGTAACAAACTGTAATTGACTAGCGATTCCAGGCACTCATCCCTATTCAATTTGGAGATTCTATTTGACTAATGTATTATTTTATTTTGTGTTGTATCTAAAGAATTTCAGAAAAATAATTTTGAATTGATATTGTAGTATATGTAGTACCCAATAGTATTTTCAAAATTATATATGTAATAGCAATAATGAGAAATTGGCTTAACTAATATCTTGAAAATTGCAAGAAAAAACTATTTTATACCTCCAAATGTCCTGTCGAACTATGTTTTATATGTTTAATAACCTAAACTAACATCAATAGCATCATTACAATTTATCATTCCTTGTGCTTATTACAACTAGTTTATTAATTGAAGGGCATCTCAATTTTCAAGACCCAAAATTTTCTGTTTTGATCGCAATTCACATATGACAAATCTATTTGAGCGAGAAATTCTTAAACAAGTATGCGAAGATTGAATGCAACCACTGGGCTGAACTCAACCCACTCCACCCACATCTAATCCAATGAGTATATATATTATATATTAACAAAATGTAATGACATGCATGGGAAGTTGTTACTTTTTGACGAAAAAGAGAGGTTGTAGAATAAGACTAGCATGATGGTCCAGCCCATTTGTTTCTTCGACACTTGACTTATTGGAGCCAAATATTTTCAGTTGTCACATTTGTAAATAGTCAATTCGTCAACGACGGCAACTCTAAAGTGTGGTTCCTGGATAAAAACTTTTGAGTTCAGGCAATTATGAAGTTCTAGAGTGGTTAATTGTGGGAATAAAAACAAAGTGGTTATCTTATTCCTTCTTCTTTGCTACGATTTCCTCCACCGATACACAATCATTTATCTCTAGCTCTCAAGTTGCATAAGACCCTTTGCCACAGATGTTGGAAAAACACTTTTTAGACTGGAACAATCCTCAATTTCCATGGTACGTTAATTTTCCAAAGCTGATTATTCCTTGAGAATCCATACTCCACACGTGCTTCACTTTTCAGATTTCTTAATGTCAAGATATAAGTTCGCGGCTGCTATATCCGTGATTCTTCAACAATATTTGTCCTTGGATATCAAATACCTCTTCTATGGAGCCACATTTTTCAATCTTCAATTCTTTTAGATTTCGGAGCGTTCTCAACATATTGGGCGGACCAATATTCGTAAGATTTGTGCAACCTGAAACGGTCAGTGTTTCTAGTTTGCCAAAGAAATCTGAAATGAGTTGGTCGGGCCAGATCATATTCATGCTATCCATGCCTTCTATTTCCAATTTCTTCAAGATTGGAAAGACAACCTGCAATTCTCACGTACACATTGAGTCAATAAATGAAACTTAATTAAATTATATTCTAAAGACCACGATTAACAAAGAGGAAACTATTATAAGGAAGAATTAAGAAGGAAGAAGAGTAATAATTCCTTTTCATTTAAGAGGTACTGTGTGGCAATACATAGTATCACTTCTTCAAGCTTTTTCTCAATGGTCATGTACATATTAAGAAGGAAGGAGAGTAATAATTACTGGCATATAAACGGTGAGTTCTCATAGAAATAAAGGTTACAAGGTGAAATAATGAATTTCAACTCTCCCTAAAAACATGAACTCATTCAGCCACTCTCGAATCCGTTCGCCTGCGTTTTACTCATATAAAACTGCTTTACTCCAATAGAAAAAAAGAAAAAAAAGAAAAAAAGTTGAGCTTTTGAGCACACGAGTGAATATGTGTTTAGAGGATTGTATATATAAATGCCAATATCACGGAACTATATTTTGAATCTTACAATAAATAATAAATTCTTTTTTCATAGAAGAGGTATTGTGTTGCATTATAGGGGTTTATTTGTTCAAGTTCTTTCACATCGATCTGTAATTAAAAATTAGTGATGAAATTTAGATGAGGAGAATTTATCCAGAAAAAATAGAACTTGAGATAATATACGGCTTGATTCTCGAAAGCCGATTAAAGGCTTTGACTCTATGACGATACTATAACAGTGCATATGTTTGACTCTCTTTTAAGTACATTTTGAAATTCAACAAGAGATAAGATTTCTCCCTTTTTTGTTAAACCATTTAAAAAAAAAAAAAAAAAAACCCAAAAATGGAAGGGTTTAAAGTTTTTAAATTGGATCAACGGGATTCAAATTTTAATGACATCATATTTATTTTTAATAATTAATTAAAATAAATGTATACAATTTAATTATTTAACAATCTTAAGTAAAACCATATTTAAAGATGTTCCAATATATCTTAGTCAAAAGATAAGACGATTTTCTTCAAAATTTACCAAAAAGTAAATATTCTCTTCTTAGTTAAAAATTAAGAGGATGGTTGTAAAAGATCTAATCTTTGTGCTCTTACGTTAAGCAGGCTAGTCTGCTAAGCATATATAGTCATCCCAGTATACATATTTGTATTAAAAAATTAATAATAATTTTAAGTAAAAATAATTAAAACCAAATAAAATAAACACAGACAAAAAAGTAGGACAGCTGTAACTTGTAATTAGATCTAACCTTTTCAACGAAAAAGAGAGGTTGTAGAATAAGACTAGCATGATGGTCCAGCCCATTTGTTTCTTCGACACTTGACTTATTGGAGCCAAATATTTTCAGTTTGTCACATTTGTAAATAGTCAATTCCGTCAACGACGGCAACTCTAAAGTGTGGTTTCCTGGATAAAAACTTTTGAGTTCAGGCAAATTTTGAAGTTCTAGAGTGGTTATTGTGGGAATAAAAACAAAGTGGTTATCTCTATTCCTTCTTCTTTTGCTACGATTTCCTCACCGATAACAATCATTTATCTCTAGCTTCTCAAGTTGCATAAGACCCTTTGCCACAGATGTTGGAAAAACACTTTTTAAACTGGAACAACCTTAATTTTCATGGTACGTATTTTCCAAAGCTGATTATTCCTTGAGAATCCATACTCCACACGTGCTTCACTTTTTCCAGATTTCTTAATGTCAAGGATATAAGTTCAGCGGCTGCTATATCACGTGATTCTTCAACAATATTTGTCCCTTNATCAATAGCATCATTAAATTTATCATTCTGTGCTTATTACAACTAGTTTATTAATTGAAGGCATCTCAATTTTCAAGACCCCAAAATTTTCTGTTTTGATCGCAATTCACATATGCAAATCTATTTGAGCGAGAATTCTTAAACAAGTATGCGAAGATTGAATGCAACCACTGGGCCTGAACTCAACCCACTCCACCCACATCTAATCCAATGAGTATATATATTATATATTAACAAAATGTAATGACATGCATGGAAGTTTTACCTTTTTGACGAAAAAGAGAGGTTGTAGAATAAGACTAGCATGATGGTCCAGCCCATTGTTTCTTCGACACTTGACTTATTGGAGCCAAATATTTTCAGTTTGTCACATTTGTAAATAGTCAATTCCGTCAACGACGGCAACTCTAAAGTGTGGTTTCCTGGATAAAAACTTTTGAGTTCAGGCAATTATGAAGTTCTAGAGTGGTTAATTGTGGGAATAAAACAAAGTGGTTATCTCTATTCCTTCTTCTTTGCTACGATTTCCTCCACCGATACACAATCATTTATCTCTAGCTTCTCAAGTTGCATAAGACCCTTTGCCACAGATGTTGGAAAAACACTTTTTAGACTGGAACAATCCTCAATTTCCATGGTACGTTAATTTTCCAAAGCTGATTATTCCTTGAGAATCCATACTCCACACGTGCTTCACTTTTCCAGATTTCTTAATGTCAAGATATAAGTTCAGCGGCTGCTATATCACGTGATTCTTCAACAATATTTGTCCTTGGATATCAAATACCTCTTCTATGGAGCCACATTTTTCAATCTTCAATTCTTTTAGATTTCGGAGCGTTCTCAACATATTGGGCGGACCAATATTCGTAAGATTTGTGCAACCTGAAACGGTCAGTGTTTCTAGTTTGCCAAAGAAATCTGAAATGAGTTGGTCGGGCCAGATCATATTCATGCTATCCATGCCTTCTATTTCCAATTTCTTCAAGATTGGAAAGACAACCTGCAATTCTCACGTACACATTGAGTCAATAAATGAAACTTAATTAAATTATATTCTAAAGACCACGATTAACAAAGAGGAAACTATTATAAGAAGAATTAAGAAGGAAGAAGAGTAATAATTCCTTTTCATTTAAGAGGTACTGTGTGGCAATACATAGTATCACTTCTTCAAGCTTTTTCTCAATGGTCATGTACATATTAAGAAGGAAGGAGAGTAATAATTACTGGCATATAAACGGTGAGTTCTCATAGAAATAAAGGTTACAAGGTGAAATAATGAATTTCAACTCTCCCTAAAAACATGAACTCATTCAGCCACTCTCGAATCCGTTCGCCTGCGTTTTACTCATATAAAACTGCTTTACTCCAATAGAAAAAAAGAAAAAAAAGAAAAAAAGTTGAGCTTTTGAGCACACGAGTGAATATGTGTTTAGAGGATTGTATATATAAATGCCAATATCACGGAACTATATTTTGAATCTTACAATAAATAATAAATTCTTTTTTCATAGAAGAGGTATTGTGTTGCATTATAGGGGTTTATTTGTTCAAGTTCTTTCACATCGATCTGTAATTAAAAATTAGTGATGAAATTTAGATGAGGAGAATTTATCCAGAAAAAATAGAACTTGAGATAATATACGGCTTGATTCTCGAAAGCCGATTAAAGGCTTTGACTCTATGACGATACTATAACAGGCTGCTATTGACTCTCTTTTAAGTACATTTTGAAATTCAACAAGAGATAAGATTTCTCCCTTTTATATATATATATAAGCATTCTCTATTTATAATAATTAAAAAAAAAAACTAATTTGGATATTATTATTATTTATGTTTGATATAGAGAAGCTATTAAATTTTACTTGCCAGAATATAATTACCAAATTTAATATGAGTTGGTTAGCTAATGCTTACTCACGAGAGAGTTTTATTTTGACAATATATTTTGTGGAAATTTTAATTTATTTATAATTTTTTTTTATGCTTAATAGATTAAACATTTTTGGTTAGAGTAATTTTTTTCCCTGAAATTTGTTTACTCATATGCTTAAATTTTTATGGGGATTAAGGACCATATCTACTCAATTTTCACTTTTCTTGAAAATCTATTAAGTTCAATTTGTTTCTAAAAAAAAAAAACTTAAGTTTTACTTACAAACTAGGTTTCAATTTTGCTTAGACCAAGAAGAAATTCGCAAATGTCTTGACATAATGATAATAAATAAAAATAAATAAATAAAAAAATCATCCCAAAACTAATCATACAAATTTCAAATTTATTTTAAAATTTGAAATTTTCCTATTTAATAATGCAAGACTTATAATTTGGTTATGAGTGAATTTAGATGCATTTTGATGATTTCTTATTTGCTTAGAAAAGTACTATAAAAAACGATGGAAAAAGTTTATTTATTTTTATTTACATGTGTGGGCCATCAAAATAGGTTCAAAATTTTCAGAAAACTGACTTTTTGTCGCTTGCCAAATGAACTAAAACATTTAGACTGTTCTTCTTCTCATTCCCACATGTACACTTTTTTTTTTTCTTTATATGTTGACATCCAAAATTATGTCTACTATTTTTATTAAGTTAAAAATTAGAATGGTTAACTTTCCTGTGTTCTTCTTCATGTCTAAATTTCAATATGAATAAGATTAGAATGATAATAAGTGGAAAATAGCCTTGCAAATTTGCTGCAATTCAATTGTAACTTGTTGATGTCTCTAACAATGACGATAAGGGTTCAAATCACCCCACTCTTTTTTTGTTATTAAGAATGATGGTAAGTAGGTATCAATTGATACTGCTTTGTTAAAGTTCAAAGCTCAAGTATATTTTTTTTCCATGCAATTAACTAATGTTAACCAAAAGTGTAATAACTTGGCCAAAAAAAAAAAAAATGAAAGTATAATAATTAGAATTGGTTTTTAGTTGAACAGTTAAATATTGACTACACAAAATAGTTAATTAAATATGCAGTTACGAATATGTTAAAAGACAGTTAGGTATTAAATATTGTCATGTAATCCCTTTAGTTGAACTCAATTCATTCATGTTAACAGAAGCTTCAATGTATTAAATATTTTCCTTGAATCAGTACTTTTATCTATGTTGCTCGGGCTATTAATTTCATTCTTTTTAATTTTTTAATTAATGTGCTGATACTTTTTCTGTGCTTGAGTGAGTTTGTTAGGAACCATATCCCTTGAATTTATTCAATTTAAATTAGTGCATGCCATGGATTTAGATGTGTAGATGATTTAGATACATCTAGTCCCTGTTCAAATTTGTTGCAATATAATATAATATAATCCCAAACTTGTTTTAGAGGAGATTAAACTCATTATTTCCTTAATTTGTTCATTACTTTGGCGTTTTCCCAGGATAAATTCCCTAACTTGGAAGAATTGGAATTGGATGATGCCATGAATGAGACATGTGGCGGACCGTCAGAAGAATTCTGTTGCAACCTAAAAGAGCTGTGGTTGTACGGAAATGGTGAAATTCCAAATGTAGAGGCTCCAAGAGCAGGAATATCAGATTTTCGCAGATTAAAGAATATTGTGCCATTCTCATCCACATCTTTCCACTACTTAAAGAAATTGCATGTATCCGGATCTGATGTATTGATTAGTTTATTAACTCCCTCAACAGCCAGAACTCTCGTGCAACTCCAAAAGATTACAATTTGGGGATGCAAAAGAATGACAGAAATAGTTGCAAATGAGGGAAGTGAAGCAGAAGCAGGAGATGAGATCGCTTTCAATAATTTGAGCGAAATGGTATTCATAGACTTGCCGAGTCTCACAGCCTTCCATTTGGGGAATCGCACCATCAAATTCCCATCATTGGTTGAAGTACAAATGCACAGCTGTCCTAAATTGAAGATTTTCTATAGTGGAGTCTTAAGCACGCCAAAGCTAAGATTTTTTATGATGGAAGGAAAGCGGATAACCAAAGAGGAGGGGGCTGGAGATGTTGATCTTCTTAACGCTAGAATAAAAGAGTATTGGGAGGCTAAATTGGAGACTTGCGACCAAAAGTTCGCTGAAAAGGTACGTTGTCATGCCGTAGTTCCTTATTATTTTTATTTTTATTTTTTTAAAATCGTAAGTGGCTGCAAATTAATTTAGTTCCACTGCCGTATGTCATCATGTTGATATCTCAGCTAGCTGAATCCAAAATGTATAAAGTTATTAACGATTGTTATTTAGGTTTCGTTTGGCACTGGTTTAATTAAAAAGCATCAAAATTTTCTATTCAACCAGATGTCATTCAATTGCACCCACATTAATTAAAACACAAATGTGGGCCTTTTGGGCCTTCATTCATGCATACACAAATGTGGGCCTTCATTCATGCATACTAATTGTTTAAGAATTCTCTCTCAAATAAATTCATTATATGTGAATTGCAATCAAAATAGAAAATTATGGAGGTCTTGAAAATTGAAATGCCCTCCAATGAATAAAATAAGGATTCTCAAATTAACAAAATAAAAAAAAACTAATTTTGATTTTTTTTTTTTTTTTTGTTTGACATAGAGGATCTGTTAATTTTACTTGGCAGTTAATAATTCCATAATTAATATGAGTTGGTTGGCTCATGCTTACTCACGAAAGAGTTTTACCTCAACAACGTATTTTGTGGAATTTTTCAGTTATTTATAACTCTTATGCATAATAGCTTAAACATTTATATTTTGACACGAGTTTCCTTTTTTTTTCATTATATTTTGACATCCAAAATTATTTGCCTACTATTTTTATTAAGTTAAAAATTAGAATGGTTAACTTTCCCATGTTTTTCTTCATGTCTAAATGTCAATATGAACAAAATTAGAATGATAATGAGTAGGAAAGGGTCTTGCAAATTTGTTGCAATTCAATTGTCACCTGTTAATGTCTCTAATAGAGACACTAAGGTTTCAAATCATCTCACTCTTTTTTTGTTATTAGGGCAAATTACAACTTACCTACCCATAGTTTGGCTGAAATTTAAGTTGCCTACTTATGGTTTGAAATTTGACACTTTATCTACCTAAGGTTAGCTCTATTAGAGTTCTGTAACCCACCTATTACTTTTCACTTAGAGAACAACTTTTAACATTAAAACATAACATAAAACTGATAAAAAAGAAAGGGTATTTGATGTGAAACTTTGTACAATTAAAAAGATGGAAAGTAGATGTAAGTGTTTCAATTGCTTGAGTACATGCACTTACTGAAGGTCAAAAACTCAATTTAGAAAACTTATGTGGCTCAGCATGAACGAGTCATATTGCAGCTTATGACTCTGGCCTATACCCTCTCATTCTTGGATTGATCAGTCACTAAAATCTAAACTTATACGAACCCACTTATTCAAGATTAACATTCTTGTTCATCTCTAAGCCAACGTCGGTCATAGATATTAGGCACAAATTAACATAAAACCAAATTAGAATGATCAATTAAAAAGTCCCCATGTAAGTAAAGACATTAAGCATCAAGTATAGAAAAACTTATAAAAATATCTGTTGCATTTATAATATTATCAGATACAATGTCCATTTGGGAACAACTTATTTAACTGAAACTGAAAACTTTTTGCTAAAAGTACTGTAAATAAAGGTAAAAGTTAGCTGAATAGTGCAGTGAAACTCATGAATAGTATCAAAATAAGCTGAAAGTGAAAATAAGTTAAAAAATTAAACTCATCCCAAACGCACACGCAATGTGAATAACCAACATTAATTTTCAGTGTATATTCCACATAGGCTTATAGAAACTGGCCCAAATGTCATCTTGGGAAACTCATAATCCATAGATTGAGAACAAAATAAACCATTTAAAAAAGTTTTGACCATGAGTTCCTTGGATAAGATAGAGAAGAGTCAGGAAGTTATCTTCAAACCCTAACTTTTTTATCTGTTTTATGTGATATTTGACGTTAAATTTTTTTTTTTTTTTTAATGGAAAAGCCATAGGTGGGTTTTGGAACTCTAACAGTGCCAATCTCAGATCGGTAAAATGCTAAATTTCAAATCACATGTAGGTAATTTAAATTTCGGCCAAATCACAAGTGGGTAAGTTGTAATTTACCCTTATCATTAAGAATGATAGTAAGTAGATATCAATTAATACTCCTTCGTTAAAGTTCAAAGCCCAAGTTTTTTTTTTTTTTTTTTCATTTAATTAACTAGTGTTAACCGAAAGTGTAATTTCTTGGCCAAAAAAAAAAAAAAAAAAACCAGAAAGTATAATAATTAGGATTGGTTTTTAGTTGAACAGTTAAATATTGAATGCACAAAATGGTTAATTGGATATGCAGTTATGAGTTTGTAAAAAGACTCTTCAAAGTCAGTTAGATATTAGCTCTAATAAGAATTTTATCTTTTTGATTATTTTCTGTTTCCTTCTTCCATTTAAAATTTCTAGTTCTTTATGAACATTCTTTCTAATTTTTTATTTTGTTGGGAAGGGAAAGGGTGAGGCAGGTTTGAACTTGCAACATGGGAACTGAAATATAAATGAAATGGGGAAGATGTCATTCAGGCTAAAAGCCAGTCAACAATAATTGGTCACCAGATTCCTTTAAAATATTTTAACCTTTTTTATATCAGTATATGCTGTTTAACATCTCACTAATTTCTTCAAATTTGCCTCTCTTAAATTAGAAGAATTTTATCCTAGGTGGCCTCTAATTTGCTATTCTAGACACCATTGAAGCAAAATTTTGCATTCCACCACCATAATGGAAAAATTATGTAGTATCCTTTAAGCCCATGTGCGATGGATAGACTCATGCAACAATGACATGACAGAATGTGTTTATTTAAGCATAATTTCATTTGTTTATAAAATGAAATAAAGGAAATGGTTAACATTTTAGAGAAAATGGTAGTTCAATTGGTCATTAGTTATAAATTTTAGTAATAAGTTTTTGTTAAATTTTTTGGGTTGATGATTTGTGCACTATGGTTTTAAGGGCTAATATGTGGTTCTTTGGACAACTTTGTAATGTTGTTTGGGCTAATTTATGGAGTTGTTTGCACTAATCTATAAGAGGGGGGGGGGGGGGGGGGGGGTTTTTGGGGGGANCATGAATAATAGCAAAAATAAGCTGAAATTGCAAATAAGCTGAAATTTTTAGATTTTCCCAAACGCACACTAAATAAGGTATGTCATTGGCTAAATGGAAAGAAATATGTTTAGTTATGAAAAATGTTAAAGTAGTAACCAATTTAACTACAAAAGGTTTATAAACTAATGTGGTAATGAATGTGATTAATATAAAAAATATTATATATATACATATATATATATATATATATAATAAACAAATTAATTGATTATATTTTAGCTGTGTTAAAAGACTAACACATTAGTTATTTTATAATAAAAAAACATTAGTTATTTTGTAAAATTTGTAATATCCTAGTATTTTGCCATTAGTTAATTTTAAATCATGAGCTCTCATGACTTTAAATTTGTAGAAATAACAAATTTTAACAAAAAAATGTAATTGTATTGGCAAATTCATGTTTAGGTCTTTACTCCAAAAATACAATTGATTTAATTGCTTAAGTCAAATAGGATGTGAGTGGTTTGTTTTTCCCATTTCTTCATGGTTAGTTCTGAATAATATGATGATTGAACCAATGTGCATTGGTTAGCTATTCAAATATATATATATATATATATATATATATATTTTTTTTTTCTTGGTTATTATTTTTGATATGCTAGATCGTATTTGTCTTGTCCTAATTTAAATTGAACAAAACTTGGTTCAATTAGTTTAGTATGTAATTTAATATTTTATTGCTTATCTCTAGCTTTAATATTAAAAATTTCTAATTGGACATCAAATTTGCATCACATTTTAATCCATGAGTTGCTACCTCCTAGTTGAACTCAATTCATTCATGTTAACAGAAGCTTCAATGTATTAAATATTTTCCTTGAATCAGTACTTTTATCTATGTTGCTCAGGCTATTAATTTCATTCTTTTTAATTTTTTAATTAATGTGCTGATACTTTTTCTGTGCTCGAGTGAGCTTGTTAGGAACCATATCCCTTGAATTTATTCAATTTAAATTAGTGCATGCCATGGATTTAGATGTAATATAATATAATATAATCCCAAATTTGTTTTAGAGGAGATTAAACTCATTATTTCCTTAATTTGTTCATTACTTTGGCGTTTTCCCAGGATAAATTCCCTAACTTGGAAATATTGGGATTGGATGAGGGCGATGCCACGAATGAGACATGTGGCAGACCGTCAGAAGAATTCTGTTGCAACCTAAAAGAGCTGTCGTTGTACGGAAATGGTGAAATTCCAAATGTAGAGGCTCCAAGAGCAGGAATATCAGATTTTCGCAGATTAAAGAATATTGTGCCATTCTCATCCACATCTTTCCACTACTTAAAGGAATTGAGAGTATACGGATCTGATGTATTGATTAGTTTATTAACTCCCTCAACAGCCAGAACTCTCGTACAACTCCGACGTATTGCAATTTGGGAATGCAAAAGAATGACAGAAATAGTTGCAAATGAGGGAAGTGAAGCAGAAGCAGGAGATGAGATCGCTTTCAATAATTTGACATATTTGTCCTTAATTAAGTTGCCGAGTCTCACAGCCTTCCATTTGGGGAATCGCACCATCAAATTCCCATCATTGGAAAGTGTAAATATGGGCAGCTGTCCTAAATTGAAGATTTTCTATTGTGGAGTCTTAAGCACGCCAAAGCTAAGAACTGTTTGGATGCAATGCAAGCTGATACTCATCAAAAAGGGG
Source organism: Quercus suber (assembly GCF_002906115.3). Taxonomy (NCBI): domain Eukaryota; kingdom Viridiplantae; phylum Streptophyta; class Magnoliopsida; order Fagales; family Fagaceae; genus Quercus; species Quercus suber. The sequence continues at coordinate 1,107,762 of NW_027069659.1, forward strand.
GTGGATGGAGATGTTGATGTTGATCTTAACGCTAGAATAAAAGAGTATTGGGAGGCTAAATTGGAGACTTGCGACCAAAAGTTCGCTGAAAAGGTACGTTGCCATGCTTTCATGCCGTAGTTCCTTATTATTTTTATTTTTATTTTTTTAAAATCGTAAGTGGCTGCAAATTAATTTAGTTCCACTGCCGTATGTCATCATGTTGATATCTCAGCTAGCTGAATCCAAAATGTATAAAGTTATTAACGATTGTTATTTAGGTTTCATTTGGCACTGGTTTAATTAAAAAGCATCAAAATTTCTATTCAAGCAGATGTCATTCAATTGCACCCACATTAATTAAAACACAAATGTGGGCCTTTTGGGCCTTCATTCATGCATATTGCCTTCTTCAAATTACTTAACACAAAAGAAAAAAAGAAAAAAAAAACAATTATTTGGGCCTTTAGAGAACCTTTTAATTTATAAGTATCTTAGTAACAATACGAGTCCAGGTATTCATTTTAAATTGGTATCAAGCTTACCTCTATGGCCCTATAAAAGTTTCATCTATTCATCTCTTTTAAACAGTGGAGGCTCCTCTTGAAGCCCAAGGGTTCATGATCTCAACCCCCTGAATTGGCACTTTTTTATTTTTTTAAAATCGTAAGTGGCTGCAAATTAATTTAGTTCCACTGCCGTATGTCATCATGTTGATATCTCAGCTAGCTGAATCCAAAATGTATAAAGTTATTAACGATTGTTATTTAGGTTTCGTTTGGCACTGGTTTAATTAAAAAGCATCAAAATTTTCTATTCAAGCAGATGTCATTCAATTGCACCCACATTAATTAAAACACAAATGTGGGCCTTTTGGGCCTTCATTCATGCATATTGCCTTCTTCAAATTACTTAACACAAAAGAAAAAAAAAAAAAAACAATTATTTGGGCCTTTAGAGAGCCTTTTAATTTATAAGTATCTTAGTAACAATAGTAGTCCAGGTATTCAATTTAAATCGGTATCAAGCTTACCTCTATGGCCCTATAAAAGTTTCATCTATTCTTCTCTTTTAAACAGTGGAGGCTCCACTTGAAGCCCAAGGGTTCATGATTTCAACCCCCTGAATTGGCAAAAAAAAAAAAAATTATATATAATTTAAAAAAAAAAATTTTGACCCTCTAAAATAAAATTTTGAACACCATGATCTTAAATATTTTTTAAGTCCAACTAAAATAAATTTGAATATGATCATGTTATCAATATCTTGGCCTTTAAAAAATAAAATAACAAGACTCATTAACAAACCAATTTGAGCTAAATTTTGGAAAAAAAAAATTAATAACCTCAACAACAAAAGTAGAAATTTGTTAATTAAAAACCTTAGAAAAAAACCCATTTAGATCTTAGCAAATTTGAATTAAATCAATCAAATGGGAGATTAATGGATAAATGATTGTCTGGCTATGTACATTGAAAGAGATGTAACTTGTAGGATTAATAATAAAAATATTATACAATGATTTCAAAATAAGAAACCTCATAAAAGGCAATTGTAAAACCTTTTTTTTTTTCGATGTGATATATTCAAGTTCTCTTTTGTTTTAGATTTTGTATCATTTATGTTTCTTATTAACTCCTAGAAAATAATTATGGAGCCGCAACTGCTTCCAAATTATGTAATTAAAAAAGAAAAGAAAAGAAAAGATAAACTCCCATATTGGTGTCGTAATTATTGTTGTTATTTGAAATGCAGTATCTTACAATGGTGTGGAATGTGAGAAATCTAATTTGAATAAAGCTGACATTGGTTTTTGTGATTGCTGGATCTTGTCGCTTTTGGTTTTAGTTGATCTGCATATTTGGTGGATGAGATCGGAACATTGTTCATAATATGTTAACATCGTGCTCTTTCATATCATGTTGTTTTTGGATTACTTTGTATCTTTTTTTTTTAATTTCAAAATACTTTTATTGTAGACTGATGCTAGTGAAGGTGGGGAGAGTGAACATGACGCTAATGATGACTTGGAGAGAGAAACTACTAGTGAAGTTGGGGACACACAATGTGATGGAGAATGATGACTAGGGAGCAACTCAAAAGAAGATGGATCTTCCCTTTTATTGATTGTTTTATTTCTGATTGTTGTCTTTATGTGATTTATTTATTTTTGAAACCTATGTGATTATTACAATATATTATTTATTTTCGAAACCAATGTGATTGTTACACTATATAACTTTCTTGTAATTCTAGACTACTTAGTATGAGAGAGAAACTACTAGTGAAGTTGGGGACACACAATGTGATGGAGAATGATGACTAGGGAGCAACTCAAAAGAAGATGGATCTTCCCTTTTATTGATTGTTTTATTTCTGATTGTTGTCTTTATGTGATTTATTTATTTTTGAAACCTATGTGATTATTACAATATATTATTTATTTTTGAAACCAATGTGATTGTTACACTATATAACTTTCTTGTAATTCTAGACTATTTAGTACTCCTTCTGTATTTGTAACCATGAATTTGTAAACTATTAACCTACGATGAACTAATTTTCACCAATTGTGACACTGTTATAGTTGGAGTCATATTCACATGTAAGTGGTATGGTTGGTCAATAGTTACTCAATTGGAATCTCCTCAAAGTGTTCTTGCAATTGGAACCCATGTGGAGATTGCAGATGGTCATGTTTTGCCACTAATTCTTCAAAACCAATTTAGGAGGAAAAAAAAAAATTGTCCAAAACAAGAAAGTATCTCTCGCAATAGTTCTAGCATATTAGCACCCTTGTGGGTGTTACAACTCAATGAACAAGTGACATGTACAAAATAGCCATATTTGCAAAAAGTTGAATAAAAAAGTTACAAATTTAATCCAAATATGATTTCTTAAAAATTTAAATTCCACAAATATTTTAATTAAATTCATTTCCGATAAAGAGCCACATCGATCACATGAATAAAATTTATCTTGAATCGTTTTTTCTTACGATGAATAATTGGGACCCCAATCAAAGGAAGGCATTGAGATCTATCTTATGACATAGAGATCTCATCTAACTTGGCCTCCCTCCTAGGATTGTATCATGAAATTGAAAGCCAACTAGGGACCTTGTCCTTATTGAGTGTTTTTTCTAATTCTTTGACAAATCCAAGGTACTATAAATTGAAAATTGATTTGTGTTTATATAATTTAGATTTGTAAAATATTGAGTTGAGCTGAGTTTTGATTAGAAAAAATAATAATAATAAATTTCAATTGTAAAGGTAGACCAAACTACAGAGGAAATTAATCTCTTGGTAACCATAAATTACTTACAATGTGAGTGTGTTTGAGTAAAAATCAATTTTTAATTAACCTTGGTTCCTTGATTATGCTTTCAAGTTACTTGAAGTGAATATCTAATTTCGAAAACTAAGACATAGGGTTTGGAAATGTTTAACTTAATAGGACTTGTTTTGAAATGCATGAGTTCACATGAGATAATGAGAATGAGAAAATCCTAATTGTCAAAGTTCCTAAATGACTAAGTTGTGAACCTAATTTGCCTAAGTTATCTCAAAGTAAACTAATACACAGTAAATTAATCCAAAGAAAATCATCTCAAAGTAAAGTAAATTGTAGGAAATGTAAAGGATTCAAACCTAAATGAATATTCTAACAATAAATTGATTTGAAGTAAATAGTAAATTATATAAAACTTCAATAAACAGCTAAATATTGCATCAATCTACTTGAATAAATGATAACACGGGTACAAGGAAATGAACCAACAAGCAATGCTTTTAAAAAACAAATAGTTCAAAGAATCGAAAAGGGAGGGTTCAAGGTTTTTAAAATAGGGTTGAACTATGATGATTTTATAATTATTTAAAATACAAATGGAGGTAATAAATTTGTAAAAAATAGCAAAAGTTAGTAAAAATATCTAAAGCAATTTAAACTACTTTCAAAATAATTTTTTTTTCATTTTTTTATAAAATTAATTGACAATAATAAAGCATAAAAAAGTATATATGTCTTTACTAATCTTTCAAATTAAAAGCCTTTTGATTTAAAATAAAACCATTTTCAACATGAATTGATAAATNTAAACATAATTATAAGTAAATTTGGTAAAAAATTAATTAAGCTAAGAAAAAACAAGGGCTTAACAATTTCCTACTTTGGCTATTCCGTGATGAAACATCCCTAATACAGTCTCTAGACTTAAATGTGATGGAAACAAATCATTCACACCTAATCTAAACCTGTGTTACAAACTTGAAATTAAACCTGACTCCTGAAATATTCTCACAAGATGAATAAGATGAATTAGACGTTAGACCTAACAGTTGAGGACAGTTAAAAGTATCGAATACAATGCTATCAAATAAATATGATATGATCTATATGATTGCAACTTGATCAAACAAATGAAAACCATTAACTAAAATGATCATCCAAACATATAAGTAATTAAGCACAAACATAATAAGTTAATAGCATGTCCAATATTATAATAATAATAATAAATATAAAATAAATATTAAAAAAAAAAAAAAAAACTTAAAGCATGATGTAATGATTTGTATAAGCACATGGTATCTAAAAACTAAAAGATAAACCATAACATCAAAAAAAAAAATAAATAAATAAATAAACATCTTAAAAGAAAACAACAAAGTGTCAATATCTATGTGAGTCCCCCCCAATCAATATATCTTCTCCTATGCATATGCACTAAAGTCCAAAAATTTCTCCCATTTTTTGTCATGAATGACAAAGGGATCAAGAAGAATAAGAACAAATACCAATTGGGGAATGAATGTATGATATGTATAAACAAACTTACTAGAAATGCAAAGTATGGGTGCATACAGACAACGCTTAAATAAGCACAAGTAAGCATATAAGACAATGACATGGAAAAAATGAGAAAATTGGCACAAACCAATTTCTATGATAAAAAGGATGTCATGATGCATGAGTAATGTCATAGACTCATACATAACACAATGTCAAAATTGAGATTCATCGGAGTTCAAATGATGATGAAAATTTCTTTGGACATTTCACCGAACACTTGGCATGCAGTCCTATTTCCAACACTCAAAGAGTGAGGGATCACCTCAAAAAGTAGCTAGAAATACATGAGAATTATGCCTTAGGGCCAAAAACCACTCAATTACATCAAATCTCAATCAACCAAAGCAAAAGTTTGACAGAAAAAAGTTTTTTACTCAAAAACTCCAACATTCCTAGTTTTGAACTTCAACTCTCTAAAATGAAACTCATGAATTTAAAAATGAGAAAGAGAAATTAAAATACCTTAAAATAGATGTTAGAAATCTCATGCTTTAAGTTTTTTTTTTTTTTTTTAATATTTATTTTATATTTATTATTATTATTATAATATTGGACATGCTATTAACTTATTATGTTTGTGCTTAATTACTTATATGTTTGGATGATCATTTTAGTTAATGGTTTTCATTTGTTTGATCAAGTTGCAATCATATAGATCATATCATATTTATTTGATAGCATTGTATTCGATACTTTTAACTGTCCTCAACTGTTAGGTCTAACGTCTAATTCATCTTATTCATCTTGTGAGAATATTTCAGGAGTCAGGTTTAATTTCAAGTTTGTAACACAGGTTTAGATTAGGTGTGAATGATTTGTTTCCATCACATTTAAGTCTAGAGACTGTATTAGGGATGTTTCATCACGGAATAGCCAAAGTGGGAAATTGTTAAGCCCTTGTTTTTTCTTAGCTTAATTAATTTTTTACCAAATTTACTTATAATTATGTTTACTTTTCATGTATTATGGGATTATAATCTAATTAGGTACATGTCCTTGAGCCCTAGTCAAAGTTGCAATGAAGAAGAAGCCATGAACTAGTCGCACCAATGAGACACTTGCCTTCCCCGTGAACTGGATGTGGTAGATAAAGGAGAGACCTTTTTACTGAGCTAGTCGCGACTTGCTCGCGAGCAATTCACTATTGCAACTTGCTCAAGGACGAAGTCCAACAAGTCATTCTTATCACTCGACCAACTTATAAGTCCAAAAGAGACATAACTCATTTCATTTGTATGTGTACATGAGAAAAACAAAGATAGCATTTGCATTGCTCATTGATTGAATCCCTACCATTCTCCTTCTCTTTATCTCTCATTATAGACATATCTTTGAGAGGAGATTGTTTCCATCATCTTCATCACCATACTTGAGAGTTAAGAGTTGGCTTGGAGCTGGAAATATTTTGGAGCAAACCACATTTCCAAGGGGACATGGTGGCTTATTGTTGGCCACTCAATGCATGGACTCCAAAGACTAGGTGAAGAACAGAATTGGTGTAGTCAGTTGGTACCTGGAGCTTGTAGGGCTCAAGTTCTAAGATAGCTTTAGTCTAGAGGGCTTATTTGTGTATCTTGAACTGCAGTTATTCGCTAGTGGAGTTTCAATAGAGGTGCCACAGAGAGGGTGTTTCGCCCAGGTGCTTGGGTTTTCGTCTTTGGCAAAATATTTGGGGTTTTCACGTGGTTTGCATTTTTAATCCATATTTTATATTTTGACAATTTGCATGAGAATGCACCATGGACCATTTTTACTAAATAATACTTTAAAAAAATATATTTGTCAAAATAGTAATGTTTGATAGCTATTTGGCAAAATAGCCTTTGAAAAATGGAACTCGTCTTTCTAGAAGACAATTTTAACTTGGACATGATGTCTAGTACGAATGTTGAACTTGTCTCTAAAAGATATGAGATATCAAAAATTTTATTTTTTCAATGAACTTTCAAACATTACTATTTTGGCAAATGTCTTTTTCAATGTATTATTTAGCAAAAATGCTCATGCACCATATTATGGTGTGATCACCCTCATTTACTTACACTCATTTTATTTCCCAATCAAAATTCATTCATATTATTCTAAATAATAAAAGTTTTCTAGCATCACCTCATTTGTTAATATATAAGAATTATTTTTGTATTATAGAAAGTATGCAAAATAATTCATAAAAAATTAAAATAATATATATATATATATATGTAAGGACTCAATTTGAATTGAGTGTTGGGTTTTCAGTCCAACAAGCCCAAACAATACATTTATAGAGAGTGGGCTGACAGGCTTAGGTGCTGGCCGTTGATCACCATGCCCAAACTTATTTTTTAAAAATGGCTAAGTGTTTTCTTACAAATGAGGGAATGCTCCTCGGCCTGTGGCCGAGGAGGCCCTTCTTTTTCCCCCCCTCCTTTTGGCTTTTCTAGCTCTTCTTTTATAGTTTTAATCTTCCTATCTTTTGCTTCCATCTGTTGATTGCCTATTCGCCTTTTTTTCTGGTCGTCCATCCCATCAGAGGCTTTATCGATACTCAAGTGGCTCACTCTGACCAACGTTATCCTGCTAGAATTATTTTCGTATTATAGAAAGTATGCAAAATAATTCATAAAAAATTAAAAAAAATTATATATATATATATATATAAGGTCAAAATTTGATAAGATGGTACAAAATGGAGTGGGAGAGACTTGTCACTCTCCTCTATCAATCCCTATTTTTAAAATTAGGTTCTATTTTTGTTCTCTTGTCGAGGTATTTGTAACCAATGCAAAATGAAGTGAATTGAATTTTCACTTGATAGACCTCATCACTAATCTTATATTTGAAAAATAGGAAGACAAATTCCCCTCCTCTTCTCTTTTCTCATTCCATTTCAAATGTTTTTACAAAAAAGAAAAAGAAAAGTAATAGGTTAAATTATTGATTACATTTATTAGCAAAAATAATTATTTTGCCACAACAACCTTCTCAACTAACCTATAATGAGAGAGAGAGAGAGAGAGAGAGAGAGAGAGAGAGAGAGAGAGAGGGTTTTGTACAAAGACCCATTAATAATTTGTTGGGTATATATGTATGAGTGAAATCTCACATTGAATAATGATGAGAAGAATGAGTAATTAATATAACACAATTGAGCTCATACCAGTTAAACTTAGGCCTTTTGGGTTAAATGTGTCTTTATATGTTATATTAACCACTTAATGAGTCTCCCCAAGGTGTTTATCTCTCTAACATAATTTCTTTTGAGTGCTTTCATAGTTACCCCATGTAACAATTTATATCACAAACTTTTTAGTTACTAAATTTGACCCTCATAAGATTTAGAATAAAATGAATCATTGACATTTTTATATCAATGCACATTAATAATTTCTTTTCAATCCAAATTTTTGGAGGTCAAAATATAACAATTGAAAATTCTGTAAAACTAAATTGTGCAAATTGAAAATTGTCCACAAGATGCAATATCCATTAATTTGAATAGAACAATAACGATTTTATATTAATTCAAATTTTAAGAGGTAAAAACATAACAGTTGGAAGTTTATGAATTAAATTGGAATTTCTGCATCAAACAAATAAAAAATTAAAAGAAAACTAAAGGAGACAAACTCAACTTATTTACTTAAATTTAAAACTCTACACCTTTTTTTTTTCTTTTTTCTTTTTTTGTGAATGGAAAACTTTTATTAATGCATTACACCAATGCTGAATGTTTAGCCTGGTTACAAATTATATTATCAAGATTCAAAAGGTTTAGGACCATAAAAAACATCAAAAGAACATACTACGTAGACTTGTTCTTACAATAACCAATAGCATGCTCTCCCACTTCTTAAATTTCATACATATGGTACCCACCCACCCACACACACACACACACACACACACACATATATATATATATATATTCTAGTTTACTTTTTTTTTTTTCCTCTAATTATTTTGCTACAAACAAAAAAAGCCTGATCACACATCCGCTGATGGTAAACTAAGATTAGCTGGTGGGGTCTCAATGTTAGTCTCAATCTTCCCCATCAAATATGCATGCTTAGAGCATTCACAGCAGTGAAGGCAAAATTTTAGCTATTTAGCTACATAAAAAGTCACTTTATCTATTTTAGCTACACACATGCTGCAGCAGTGGATCTATTTTAACTTTTAACACAATAAAATAATATATACATCACAATAAAATAATATAACTACTCCAATAAAATAATATATCCTCTTACCCAAAAAAACAACCACACAACCAACCACAATCGCTCTACCATCAATCACAGCCACACCCACCACCACCACCACCACCACCACAGCAGGAAAAAAAAAAAAACCCATAGCACCACAAAACACGGCACAACCACCGCCAACACAGCACCACAAAACAAACCCACTCTACCATCAGCCACACCCACAACCACTACCACCACCACCACCACCAGTCCACAGCAGGGAAAAAAAAAAAAAAAACTCACAGCACCACAAAACAAACCCACTCTACCATCAGCCACAGCCAACGCACACCGGAGCACAACCACGACCCAGCAGTAGAGTGGAGGTGAGGGAAGCCACTTTGATCCATGAGGCTAGAGGCGATCGGGGGCGTGGGTTTGAGGCGATCGGCGCTGGGTCAGCGCTTGGGTCTGAGGCGATCGCTGCTGGGCGGCGCTTGGGTCTGAGGCGATCGCCGCTGGGCAGGGGCTTGGGTCAGCGCTTGGGTCTGAGGCGATCGGCGCTGGGCAGGCGCTTGGGTTGGCGGCAAGTGGAGGAAGGAGGAAAAAGAAAAAAAAAAATGGCGAAGGAGGAGAGGAGCATCGGGTTGAAATGGGGAAGGAGAAGAAAGAAAAAATAAATAAAATATTCTAATCCCAGTGTGAACGCAAAATAAAATAACATTTTTTTTTTTAGATGTGAGCAACAGTGCACATCTATTTTTAGATGTGCACTGTAGCGAATTATCTATATTTTTTTGCTTTAGCTCTACTGCTGGAGCACCATTTTAATGAATGTGGAGCTAAAATATAGCATTATTGCTTTATACCACCACTGCTACAAATGCTCTTAATAGATTGATCATCTTCATCATGGTAAGCATAAGCAAAACCACCAAGCCTTGTCATATCCATGCCTGCCACCTCGTCATCCCTTGACACTCTTAACAACTTCATTTTATTAAGCAAAAAAAAAAGTTGTCCCATCATGACCCACCCTGACAAGCTGACACCACCAATATTTGTACAATTGGTGCTACTAATAGCTACCCTCCACCTCCCATAAACAACCTGTATGGCCTACCGGGTTGACCCGGATACACCTCATTCATATACGACGTCGTTGCAAACAATCCTGTGAATAAAACCCCCCACGCTCCACACCCACCATGTAATTGTGCTGCCTTAGTGGGTCATCATATTTTAACTTATTTGCAAGCTTGTTGCACCTAATCAAAACCCAAGGAGCCACAAAGCCACGTAGGATTGTTGCCCAAGGTTCCAGTACACTGAACACCTTGAGGTGATTGCAGCAAATCCTGCTAGCAGACCATTACAAATGTCTAGCACATTATTCCAATGTCCCACCAATAAGCGTTTGCTAAACAAGGTTGTAAGGGCACCTGTGCAACTGGCTAATGTTGTGTTGACAACTATCCTCCCAATGACATTGCATTGTAATAAGACCACTATCATTGTATGATCTCGCTATCGTGAGAAATGAACTAGGTTGAACTCATACCAACCAAACCATAACAAGAATGAACCGAGCATGACTAGATACGCGCTATGACCACATAAAGTCATGGACTTGCCTGCTTGGTCGAATTGGCCAATCGTGGGCCTTCAATAAATGCACCCCACAAGCCTGCTATGCCACCAAACATGTGAAGCACTCTTGAACCGGCAAAGTTAGTGACACCTGAACTGAATAAAAGATCATCGGCCTGAGTTGGGCTGGCCCAACTGTCATTAGGTTGAAACCAATGTAAAACTATAGGGTAAACAAAACCGGTTAAAAATGAAGAGTAGATAAGATAACCTCAAATTGGGTTCTCTCAATAATGGACCCATTAGTAATTCCAACGTTTGCTATAGTCTCCATTGGAATTAGGATAATCTGTTAGACCAAAGAAGTGGCGGCCAATAAAAGGGATAGAGAAGACTTATAATATAAGGTGAAAAGATGGTTTTCTTATATTCTCATATTCATTTTCTATTATAAAAGAAAGGAATCTACAATTTAAACTAGGGTTTCAAAAATCGGACTGAACAGATCGGTCTGACCAGTTGAACAGGTAACCGACCACCAATCCAGTCAAATACCCCCATAACCGGTTAATATCAATAAAATTAGTCAAAAATCAGGTTAAACTGAGAATTAAAGGTAAATCCGATTTTACCCCTGGTACGGTTTTTAAAACCGTGGTCTAAACTCTACACCAAGATAAATTAGGTCATCGAAAAAAGAAAAATCTTTTTCTTCAATAATCTTTAATTTTATTTGATGTTTTATCCACTTTTATTTTTTACTTTTTAAAACTTTTACAAATTAAAGAGCCATTACTACTTCTGCGGTTCTACTACTACAACACATCATTATTCCTCACTGCAAGTCTCTGTCTAGTTGTTCCCTTGATGCTTGACACCAGAGCTTGCTTTCAATCGTTTTAGGCACTTGTGGGCTTGAAAAGTATATATGATAAAGAGATGGGTTTTCAGTGAGCTCTCTCAGATTATAACTTCTTGGTGAGTGTCCTTTTATTTTTTTGGTCCTTAGCTGTGTTGGGGGTTTCTTAGATCCGGTGACTCTTTCTTTATTTGGGTTGAAATTTAGTTTTAACGGACAATACACCTCACCCTCAACTCCTTATTTTTAGAGGGGATGAGGTGAAATTTTCCAGAGACCACTGGAAGTCATTTTCTACTTGCTTTTGAAATGTTATTTATTAATCTGGTTGCATATCAGTTTATTAATTCTAATCTTGCTCTGCTGCAGTTGATTGCTACTGCTACTCTTTTTCTTGCTTCAAAGTCTGGGAAGCCCTACGCCCTTACTTTGAACAATGTACTGGGAGCTTCTTGTGAAATTTTTCATAAGGAGGTTATTTCTTTCTTGTCCTATCTGCTTCCCACTGTAAGTTCTTCACAGCTTCACCCCCCACCCCCTCCAAAATAATAATAATAATAATATGAAAAAAGAAATTCGGCAAGTTAAGTTTGAATGTAAAAGGGGCTGAGATGTCTATGATATCCCATAAGAATTTTTACAAAATTTGTCAACATGTAAAAACCATATTATGGTTGTATGACTTTATTTAATATAAATTAAATAGTCATTTCCTATTTTACTTTTAATTTTAAATTTTTGTTCTGTTTACAAACTTGATGTTGTGGTATTTCTTTAGTTTTGTTGGTAGTAGACTAGTAGTACACACTGCTTGTTAGTTTTGGGGCAGAGATTTAAACACCAATTGTAGTTGGGAAAATGGATTGCTTCTGAATTTGTAAACTTTTGCAAAATAAACATGTTTTTGATAATGGTAGATAGTTGATGAGGAATTTGAGTTCTGGTAACCGTATGTTGCTCAAGGTCATCAACTTACTTAAAAGATTTGAGTGAAATTTTCTAGAAGTTTCTTTTCAAGTGCTGAACTGAAATGGGAAGGCTGTAAATTTGGGTCATTTTAAAGCATATCAACGAAAGTATCAAACCTATCTCATTAAAATGTGAAAGAAGACAAAATTTTGTTAATATTCTATTACGCTTTGTTTGTTTCAACAAAAAAAACCTTGTGTAAAGATAATTTTTCATGTTTTCTAATGTTTAGTAGCATCATAAAAAATGAGTAAAAAAAGAAAACAATTTTTGGTTAACATAAAAAGTTTGACTCATTTAAAATTCTGATATTTTCAAATATATTGGATAGTGTGTGTTTGCACACATTGCGAACAATAAACACGGTTCTTTTCCATGAAAAAAAAATAAAAAAACACTGTTCTTAAAAATATAATAATTGAGTTATTTATTTATTTAAAAATAATAATAATAGTAATAAAAATGAAAAGTAATAACCTGAACAATGAAACAAGTCCGCACAAAAACCAAGATTAATGCCTCATTAGATTGTCCTAGAGAATTATTGGCCAATCATAAACCAAGATTGGTGCCTCATTAGATTGCCATCATGCACAAGTGCACAAGTAGCACAACATAACTAACTAATTAAATTAAGCCATATCATCATCAAAGTTTATATTTAGAATCTTTCTCTATCATTTTCCAGTCTGCCATTTCTCTATTTTTTAAACCCACCTTAAAATCATATCCCACTTTCACAGCTTTGCGCCACCTTCACCTTCCATCTTCCACCATAGCTAACCACCATGTCAAACAATCGTGAATCGGAAGCGTCGGACAATGGAAGCAACATGTGACTTTCATGCTGCTACTAGAGATTCTTCAAGGTGCGCAAGAAGTAACGTGGCCATATAGGACATTTGAGAACCCAATGTCAGATGGACCTAGCAGATGTGTAAGAATTGATATTCATGACCAAATGTTTGGACTCAGTCTCAGCTTCCAAATTCGGGTCGAATATGCACTTTGAAATCTGAGCTTTCCACCGCAACCCAAGCAGAAGAATGGAGGGTCCGATGTGAACCAAGCACCCACCAAAGCCCAGTTAGGCCAACCCAAACCCATGGGAATGATGCAAGAAAGAAGAAACTCAGCAAGCCACACTAGGAACCAAGAGGATACCACTTCGAACTTCAAACAATCGTGAATCGGAAGCGTCGGACAATGGAAGCAACATGTGACTTTCATGCTGCTACTAGAGATTCTTCAAGGTGCGCAAGAAGTAACGTGGCCATATAGGACATTTGAGAACCCAATGTCAGATGGACCTAGCAGATGTGTAAGAATTGATATTCATGACCAAATGTTTGGACTCAGTCTCAGCTTCCAAATTCGGGTCGAATATGCACTTTGAAATCTGAGCTTTCCACCGCAACCCAAGCAGAAGAATGGAGGGTCCGATGTGAACCAAGCACCCACCAAAGCCCAGTTAGGCCAACCCAAACCCATGGGAATGATGCAAGAAAGAAGAAACTCAGCAAGCCACACTAGGAACCAAGAGGATACCACTTCGAACACCCAAGCAATCCCAATACAATATGGGAACACAGTGTCCTAGTGGCCCTTTCAAACCATGTCTTTATTTTGGGCCCAAATGCTCGACCTCATTGAAGCTCAATTGGGGCTAAGTGCCAACCCACTTTTTTATCCAAAATCCAAGAGTCTATTAATCCCAAGGAAACTTATGACCATGATCCAAATTTTAGCACATGACCTGGTTCTTGCAAATGGGCCTGCCATACCCAAACCAGTAAGGGTGGACCTCACCTCAGTTTTGTACATTCTTACTGTCTTTGAACCATTTTCTCAACCCGATACGTAACCCAACTTACCAAAGGTAACTGTAAAAACTAAAGAACTGTCTCTCTAAATAGAACTCAAAAAAGACTTCTATTGATTGCAAAAATGATTAGAGAGAACTGAGAATAGACTATTATTATTTTTATTATTATTATTATTATTATTGATAAGAAGAAATGAGAATAGATACAACCACTAATCTATTTATATAGAACCCTTATATTAGGGAGAAAGGAAAAACTAACTCAAAGTATCAAAAGATTAAAACTAATTCCCAAATTAAGCAGGAAAAACTGTCATTAACATCTACCAATAAGAGATATACACTTGACATTAGTTAGCCAAGAACTAATAAACTAAGGGATAAGGAGTCTAAGTGCTACAACGTCGTTTCCATAAAACAGTTATTTTCTCCGTCCCAATTTGTTTGTCCTATTTCAAAAATTCAACTTTTTAAGAGAACGTAATTTTATTGTCTTGTTTGCTCTGTAACAATGTATAAGTTTCCAAACTATTTTTAAATAAATTTATCAAAAATAGTTTTGGAAATAAAATAAGTGTATAATAGGAACATTAGTAAATTTATAGTTTTTAATTTTAGAAACAAGATAATATTTTGTGACATCCCACAATAAAATAGAGGACAAACAAATTGAGACGGAAAAAATATTAAATTGATTGCAAAACAGTGTCTTATTTATGAAATTCATAAGTTCTTTGTTTATACTAAACGACATTGTGTCATTGCTGTCCTTCAAAGAATGTGTAAACGACTGCATTTTAGCTAATTAGTATTTCATCTATTATTTATTAGTATTTCATACATTTATGCTAATTAGCTGGAATAGAAATCATCCGTTGTCCCTTTGGGAATCTTTTTTTTTTTTTTTTTCGAAAAAAAGAAAAGAAAAGAAAGGCTTTTGCTGTGCAAATGATTTACTTCTGCTGCCATATGTCATCCTGTTGGTATCTCTGCTGGCTGAATCCAAATATAGGGTATTGATTAATGATTAGGATTGGCATTTATATATGGTTTACCATTTAGCCAGCACATGTAAAGTTCCATTTTTAAAAATGGATAAATTGCAAATTGCACCCTCATAGTTTGGAGGTAAATGGATTTTACACTTTAAAGTTTCAAAATTTAGATTTTATCCCCTGACGTTGGGAGGTGTTTGGATTTTATATCCTTACGTTTTAGAATTTTGATTTTAGCTCCTATATTTTAGGAGTGCTTGGATTTTATCCCCTAAAGTTTGGGGGTGTTTGGATTTTACACCCTAAAATTTCATAAATTTTTAGTGTAAAATCCAAACACTAACAAACTTTAAGATGTAAAAATTCAAATTTTGAAACGTTAGGGTGTAAATTCCAAACACCCCAAACTTCAGGGGGTAAAATTCAAATTTTGAAACTTCAGGTGTAAAATCCAATCACCCTTAAACTTTAGAGGTATAATTTGCAATTTACCCTTCAAAAATATATGTACTACTCAAAGTTTATGATCAATTGAAATGCAACATGAATTACACACACGCATATTCATTCAATTTACACCCACATTTAGGCTATGTTTGGTGGGGTCACAAGTTGGAGAGAAAAGTGGGGCGATTGCTGGTTACTGATTTGTAAGGTGAGAAAATAGTTGAGGTGCGTGTTTGGTTGGAGGGGATGATTTTGTGAAGGTTTTGTTTTCTTCCCAAATTAGGGAGAAAGTGGCTTAAGATGGAATAGAATGGAATGGAAAGATCATAAGGGAATGGAAAGAAAATGAAAAGAATGGAATATATTTAAGTAAAGGAAATGAATAGAAAAAAATGGAATGGAATGGAATTAAGTAGCCTTGATTGGATGTTTTAAAATTGAGGAATGGAAATGAATGAAAATTAACAGAATGTAAATAATCTTGTTTGGGAGTAACATGGAGGGAATGTAATGAAATCATTTTATAACAATATTATTATTAGAACCCTATTTTAAAATAAATTATTGAATATATAAGGGTATTTTGAGAGTTTTAGTAAAAAAATTCATTAAATCTAATTTCATTCCCTCCCATTCCTCCCAATTTCGGGGGAATGAAAATTTTAGATTTTAAGAGAATAGAGAGGAATGAGTGCTCTCTCCTATCCATTCTATTCCCTCTCACTTAGACCTCACTTGGGAGAAGGGAATTAAATGGAATGGAAATGAATGAAAAGAATAATTTTAGAATATTCTACTCTTCCTTTATTTGGGAGTTTTAATGGAGGGAATGGAAAGCTTATTCTCTTGTTTGGGAGTTTAAGTAGGAATGAATGGAATGGGTATGAGGAAACACTCATTCATCTCTATTCTCTTAAAACCTCAAATTTTCATTCCTCCCGAAATTGGGAGGAATGAGATGGAATGGAATTGAATTTAATGATTTTTTTATTAAAACTCCTAAAATATCCCTATATATTCAACCATTTATTTTAAAATAGGGGTCAGATAGTAATATTATCATAAAATGATTCCATTTCATTCCCTCCATATTGCTCCCAAACAAGATTACTTACATTCCATTCAATTTTATTCATTTCCATTCCTTTATTTTAAAACATCCAATCAAGGTTACTTGATTCCATTCCATTACATTCTTTTCCATTTCCTTATGAACTCCTAAGCGGAGCCTTAAACTCCCAAATAAGAGAAGGGAAGAATATTCTAAAATTATTCTTTTCATTCATTTCTTTTCCATTCCATTCACTTCTCCTAAATGAGGCCTAAACGTTCATTTTTTTTTTCAAACATTAATTTTTTTTTTCTTATAAACTATGCGGAAATACTATTTTGGTCCCTACATTTGAGTAGCAGTCAATTTGATCCATATTATTTTCAATTTGGAGTTAATTTGGTCCCTAATTTTTAAGTTATTAATTGGAAAATGTCTATATGGCAAACTATGTGCACTGTTGGCACACTTATAGCTGACGTGGCTTAGAAAATAATATTAAAAAAATTTAACCAACATAAAAAAATGCCACATCACCTAAAAAAATATTAAAATTAGAAAAATACAAAACAAAATTAATTAGGTTGAAAATATTCACTACATCCCAAAAGAAATCCGTTAACACGGTCTCATAACACAGCAGCATCACCCGCTGCAATTTGTTCGCAATATCAAAATTTATTGGTGTTTGAGGGTTGATTGGGGTCTAGAAGAGTTCTTGAAGTTTTTCACAGTGATCTACTGTTTCTAAGTTGTTAGACATGCCATTTTGGGTAATTTGCAAAGGGCGGAGTTTCTTGGAGTAGAGCAGTGAATGGATTGGGGGGCATAACCACATAAGTGGGTCTGTTATGAACACATAATTAAGCAAAAAAAATATCAACAATCAAATCTAAGATTTAGCAATAGCATCAATCCATTAAGCCTTCTATAGGCCACCAAACTCATATATATATATATATATATATATACACACACACACAAACATGGCTAGTCATGGCAATGTCATCCCAATTTTGCGTAATAAACAAACTGAGATTTGATGAGCTTGAAACACAACCTCTCTCACTGTTGCATAGTTGGTTGCTTTGGGTCTCAAAATTTTTCTTTAAGTTGATCTGGTTTTGTTGCTACAAATGGGTTGGATTGATTTGAGATTTCTAGCATAGGTTCATTTGGGTTTTGTTGCTACAGTGTGACTAGGTTTTAGTGGGTGTGGCTGATTAGTGATGGTCGAAGGCTGTTCTTAGGGAATTTGATATCCAGATGGGTTTCATTGTTTGGTTAAAAGGAAAGTGGAAGAAAAGAAGAGAAAATGAATTAGAGATGATTTTGTTTTGGATGTATTTTTGTGATCAGTTGGCAAGAAAGTGAAAAGAAAAAAAAATTCATGTGGATTGTTTTTTCTTTTTTTGATTTAATTGAGGAATTAATTTTGTTTTGTGTTTGTGTTTTTCTAATTTTTATATATTTTTAGGCAAGGTGGCATTTTTTTTTTTTGTTCATTATAATTTTTTAATATTATTTTACAAGCCACATCAGCCCTAAGTGTGTCAATAATACACACTGTTTAACACATAGGCATTTTCCGTTAGTGATTTAATGGTAGAGATCAAATTGACTCTTTGATAAAAATAATAAGGATCAAATTGATTGCTACCAAACTGTAGGGACTAAATTGACTATAGTCCTAAAATGTAAGGACCAGAATGAGATCTTCTTTCCAAAATTAATAAATAAAATTTATATTTTACCCATACTTTATTTAAAAATTCAATGTTTTTTTTTTTTTTTTTTATAGTTTAAATTAAGAGAAATGCTATATCCACAATATTTTCACAATACTTTGACAACAAATCTTAAGTGGCTGGTTATTATTGATTAATATTGGTGGGCCAAAAAGTATTTCATTGGTGAATTCAAATTAGAACCAATAAAAACTTATCACCTATGATTTATTGTAGATGTAGTACTTCTCTTAAATTAATGAGGGTGGTTTTGGAAATTAGCACCTTTTTAATTTGCACATTCTCTTGAACTTAACAACATTTTAAATGATGTTCCCTTAAAAAGTTGAATTTTCTTTAAAGGACCAACATTTTGGGATGAAGAGAGTAATTTTTTTTATGTAATAGGGCTATGAGAGTAAATTTATACAATCACTATTGTAGACACTTCATTTTGTATCCATTACAACTAAAGGTTGAAGGGAAATAATATCATTTTTTGTTTGAGTGTATTTGAGATGAGATGACATTAAGGGTTGTGGGCATATGAATGTAAAGGAGTAGAAGTGAAAATGGTGAATAGAAATGCAAAGAGTTTTGTGTGTGTGAGAGAGAGGAAAAGTCTTGAAACATTGAACCAAATGAAACAAATAATAGTTTTGAAATATTAAATAAAATGTAACAAAAAGTAGTCTTGAAATATTGAATCAAAGGAAATAAAGAGTCTCTATTTTTAAATTTGCTATTATCTCTAATATGGCTTAATAATATTTCAATTCTTTTCATAAAGTCCGCCACATAACAAAAGCTTATGCTCTCTCGAATAAGGGCTCTGCTTATATATATATATATATATATTTGAGAGAGTTTCAACTTATGACATCCACTCTTGATAATAGTTCTTTATCATCAAACAAAGACACTGTAGAGAGGGAAAATTCCCGACCTATCACAAGCTGACACATCATACTACCAAGTCCACAAAATACAGCCAATTACAAAGTGCCACATACTGCTACTAGGTTTTGCTATCACTACTTAGAAACCAACAGAAATTCGCCAAGTGTCATTGACATAGAGGCATAAATGCATGCAAAAACCAATCACACATCAACGCGTGTAAGCAATGACATAAGCAGTCTAGTACGTGTAAGTGATGACATGAGCAATTCGGCACGTGTAAGCGATGATATGAGCAATCCAGCATGTGTCAGCGATGACATAAGCGTACCAATCAGGCTATGACATGTGTCACCAATCAGACTCCGCCACGTGTCGCTCACCTACCTGCAAACTCCTATAAATAGAAGCCTTACTAAGGCATTTAAAGGGGAGATCAAGCCATCTAGAGCACAAGCAACATCAAAGAAGGTTCAGAAGTACTAAAACTCTGCTGGAATCAAGCCCTGAAACCTCTAGGAACTTCAAGAATTTCGACCTCAAATGCAAGGAATATTCAAAGCAGAATCATCTAGACTACCTGCCTAGATCTAAAAGGCCACTGGAATCAAGCTTAAAAGCCTCTGAAAACCTCAACAAACCATAATTCAGCAAAGCTCTACGAATTCAAGCCCCCAAAGCCCCGAAGAACTTCCACCACAAACCTTCAAATACAAAGAACATTCAAAGAGAAATCATCCAAATCATATTCCTAGATCTCAAAGTTCACTGGAATCAAGCTCAAAAACCTCCAGAAACCTTAACAAACCACAAATCAGTGAAGTTCTATGGATTCAAGCCTCTAAAGCCCCGAAAAACTTCCACCACAAACCTTCGAAGACGAAGAACACATGAAGAACACAAAGAACGTGAAGAACAAAGAATTTCTAACAAGTTCGTAGCCAGAGATTCATTGTAATTTTGTTTCAAGGGTCTTTGATCCATCCTTCAGCCAAATTGAAGGATATTTGGTGTTTAAGTCAAAATCACATTACCACAATTCCAATCAACAAATCTTTCAAGAAGATCGAATTAGAGGATCACTCTTTTGTAATCATAGAGAATTATAGCACACATTCATCAATACAAATTCGCATTTATGAAACTATTTTACTTGTTTGATTAATTTCAAACTAATAATTTAGTCGTCCATAGACGCCAATCGGTTTTTGATGTAGACGGTGATTGAATTCTAAACCTCTTATTCAACCATCAGAGACTTTATCACTTAAGCTAACTAGAACTCACTATATATATTAACATTGATTTGACCAAAAATGTTATATAACATATGCAAATGCTCTTATACAACTTGCATTACTATTAAAAAGGAAAATAATCTTCTTAAAAAAAAAAAAAAAAAAAAAAAAGAAAAGGAAATAATTGGGGTATGGAAGTATTAATTAATTGGATATATAGCGAAATAAAATGCCATTCTTAAAAACATGAGCAAATTCACAAACATTTCCTAAGGTTCAGCTTCAACGTGCCTGCGCACGTTGTTATAAACTTTTTTTTTTTTTAATGCGAACATTTTTATAAAACTTAAATGTACTTGAACTGGGTAAAATGATGCAAACTAACATTTTTTTTTTTTTTAGAAATAACATTATTTCTATAGATTATTAGATATCGTTACTAACAATTAAAATAAATTTTCATGCACACGTTTCTTTTCAACACCATCGTTTTCCTCGATTTTGTTCTTCATCCTTTAGTTCAGATGCCATTACACTTAACTGTGCTACAGCTTTGTAGTACTATTACTTACCAAAAAATAATGTAAGAATTTGATCACCGAAACCTCCCCACATCCTTAGTAAATACTTTCCTATTGTGCATGTTAATATTCATTATTTATTATGAGCTAGTATTATTGTTTCTAGTAATTTTTTTATTTTTTATTAATGTTCCATCTTCTTGATTCAATATTCTCACATTTCCACAATGATTTGGTACACTTTACTTCCTTCTATCAATAGTCCTAGGCAGCCCAAATTTGTTGTACATGAGAGTTTTTTTTTTTTTTTTTGGGATCAACTGCAAAGGAATTTTATTGAGAAAGGAACAGATTGTTAGGGTCATATTTTATTGTAATTGGCTAATCCTTTGACAAGTGCACTTTAGTTGTAATTGAGTTGATCTAAGATGGGTTTAGTACTTCAAGAAACATGTTATTCAAGTCAAGTATTAAAGACATGAAGATTGGTCTAAGAAACAAGTGAAGAAAAATTGTTTATTAAGTCTTGACAGATAGCTCGACAGATACCTACTATCAAGACTTAATGTGAAGCTCGATAGATAGCTCGACAGTAGCTCGATCTATTGAGATTTACGATTTTTAGTTTTTCAGATCTGAAATTCGGCCTAGGCTTATGCAATTGTTTAGGGTTTCTTTTCTCATAACGTTAGACATATATAAGACTTATTTTAAGAGCCGCCAAATACGGATATAGAGACCAAGAGACCTATTTTCCCTGTGTGAAGCTACTGGGTTTGTACGCCATAGGGTTTTGTAACCGAGTGCTTCCAAATCTTCATTGTTGATGAAGTTGAGAACTTTACAGCCAACAACATCTGTTCAAGTTGCTAGAGCTAGTCACTTACTAGGATCTGTGTAAAGAGTTAGTCACAAATTAGAGGTTTGTGCATCAAAGGGAAAGAGGGCTACTACAAGATTAAGTCCAATTGGGTATCGGAGTAAAGGTTCAACTGTAAGTTGGTATTTTGGGATAAGCCAGGGTAGTTGGTAAGATTTTTTATACTTGTAACCGCTTGATTGTTGATTAATGGATTCTTAGGAGTAGTGACCTTAAAATCATCCGGTGAGGTTTTTTCCTTGCGAGGTTCCCCCATTTGTCAACAAATCACCATATTAATTTATTTTTTGTTGCATTTAGTATTTTTGGTGATTTGTTGGTGTCTCTATAATTTGTATGCAATTGAACTTAATTAATCAACTTGAGTAAATTGAATTAATTAACCAAGATCAAGATATCTTAACCCAACACAGATCAATTACAAAGTATTAGCTTACTCCAACAAAATGACATTACAAAAGGATTGAGGAGCAAAAACTAAACCAAAGGAGTTAGCTAGTCTGTTACATAGAGACCAAGTTGCTAAGGTGTGGGCCGTAACATTAGCTTCTCTAGGAATTCAACCAAATCAGCAGTTTGGTATTAATGTTGGCAGTCAGGGTATCACGAGAAAGAACATAAATCCTCCATGTGTTTGAGCTGCCTGGTGATATGAGAGTATCTACAAAATTCTTTGAGTCACTTTCTATTGTCACACAATTAAAACTCTGGTCAACAGCAAGCTGAGTGGCCTAGTTGATTACTTCAGCTTCTGCTTGGAACATTGGTTTCCAATCGCTTCGATAGAGCGAAAAGCAATGCTCCTCTCCAATCTCTTGCTACTAGGACTATATAGGAATTGTTCTCTCCAATTGCTGCGTCATAGTTGTCCTTAATTGTTCTATACTCTGCCCTTGTTCACTTTGCATTCCTGGGAGGTTTCTTGAGAGTTTGGTTAGGCTCAGAAATAGCTAAATGTTCTAGATAGCATCTCATGAGACTTTGGCGTTCTCTATCCACATTTATCTTTGATCATTCAAAGACCACTGAATTTCAAATATTCCAAATAGCCTCTAGCACAAGAGTTCCATATAGGAGGAAAGATGATCTCTCTTGCTGGGATTGGATCTCTATCATTGGAGGGAATATTAGGAACTCAATGAGTTGGGTTGTGGATGAGAATGCCAATCGATCAACTCTAATACCCTAATTACTAGTGAACCATAGAGCTCTTGCAAAATCACAGAGAATAAAAATATGCATCGGAGATTCAGCTTCCGATTCACATATAGGGCACAACTAACTGACCTGGGAATTAAATCGGTGCAATTTGTCTCTAGTGGGGAGGATATTAGTAGCAATTCTCTGGAGGGTCATTTTCATCCTTTCATGAATACTTAACTTCCACATCTTTTCCCAGATACCGTCAGCTCTTTCATTGATTGAAGAACCACTATGGAGCCAATAAGCTGATTTAACTGAGAAATTTCCACTTAGGGATTTAACCTAGATCCAGCGATCCTCTGTAGGTCTAGCTCTAAATGGCAAAGATCTAATGGCTTCCGTAAACTGTTCATCAAAGAGGGTGTTTAATTTTTCATCACCCCAACTCAATCCGTTCGGCTCCAAAAGATGCGAAACAATTAGACAGCTATGTGCATTCAGTTGTCTTTGGCACCGGTTTGAAGTTTGGTAGATCAGGGACCTATGGGTCCTCCCAAGTATGTATCCTTTCCCCATTGCTAACTACTTTACAGGCTCAATTCAAATTAATTGACTTGGCATTATTGATACTCTTCTAAGCCTAAAAGACTTTTTTTTTGGAGGGTATTCCTAAAGCCAATTCTCGCCCACTCTATATTTGGCTTTAATAGCTTGAACATAAAGGCTATCTTTTCCACCAAAAAACACCATACTGCTTTTGACAACAAAGCATGATTGAAATCATGGAGGTGCCTGAAGCCTAGACCTCCATGATTCTTTGGATGACATAGGATCCCAAGCCATTGGGGTGAATTAATGGCTGGAGTTAGTTTTTGGGTTCCACCAGAAATTATGTATTAATGCATCTATCTCCTCACAAAGATCTTTTGGAATCTGAAATTTTGCCACTGCATAGGTTGGGATTGCTTATGCTACTGCATTTATAAGCATTGCACATCCAATCCAGGACAATCTCCTACTCTTCCACCAACTTTTGACTCAATGCTTTCCTTTAGATAAGCAAAATCTTTCTTTTTGCTTCTGGATAAGAATAGGGGGACTCCAAGATATTTTTCACCTTTGGGTAATAGTTTCAAACCCCTTTGGTTCTAGATCTGTGTTAGGAATCGGGAATGAACTCCATGAGAGGAACTTAATCTTGATTTCTCTACGTCAATATTTTGAGAGACACTCTACCATGGCGCTAACTCCCGCTTGTTTAGCTTTGAAAATTAGAATCACATCATTTGCATACACAAGCTTTGTGATTGCTGGGCTTGTACGACCAAGTTTACCTCCATTGATTGCCCCATTGCAAACAACTTTATTGATTAGTCTAGCTAACACTTCTTTACCCAATATGAATAGATAGGGGGATGGCAGGTTGCCCTGTCTAAGCTCCCTTATAGGAGTCACTGTTGGGCCAATGCCTCCATTAATGAGAACAGTATACATTGATAGACTATATCAATGAATTGCTGGCGAAAACCCAAAATTATTAAGTACTTATGCAAGGAAAGACCACTCAATTCTATCATAGGCCTTTTGAAAATCAAATTTCAGCCCCAAATATCCCTGTTTTTTCTTTGTTTGAGAAAAGGTGCGCACTACTTCCTAAGCTAATAGAATTTTCTCGGCGATTTTTCTGTTAGGGACAAAAGTAACTTAGGCTGGTTCAATCAGTGTGCTTAGTATTGGTCTGAACCTAGCCACCAAAATCCTTGTGATAACCTTATAGCAAAAGTTGCAAAGGTTTAAGGGTCTGAATTGAGAAAATTTACTAGCATCTTGAGTTTTGGGAATCAGAGTTATATACATGTGATTTAGCTCTCTAAGCATTCTTTTATCTCTTAAGAAATTGCTCACCACTTTGATAACTTGCTCTCCAACAATTAAACAGAATTTTTTGAAGAAAAGCCTAGGCATACCATCAGGTCCTCATTCTCTTCTAGATCTATGCAAGGGGAAATGAAGTTCTCTAGGTCTCTAGGGAGGTTAGGATTTGAGGAACTGTATAATTCTTTGAAGTGTCTTTCAAAATATTTCTCTATGTCTTCTTTTTCATAAATGTGATTCCCATTCTCAAGCTTGATTTCTGCAATGTTGTTCTTCCTTCTTCTAATTATAGTAGAGGCATGAAAGAAATTTGAGTTGCAGTCCTCTTCGTTCAACCAGAGTTCCCTAGATTTCTGTTTCCATTTAATGTCCTCCTTGGCTTGCCATTCTTCAATTTCTAAAAAAAAAATTGGCTTCCTTCTCCAAATTCTATTGGGATGGGCTACTACCCTGCTATGTTGTAGCTTCTCAATCTTTTTCTCAATTGCAATTATTCTCATTTTCACATGGCCAAAACTGTATTTGTTCCATCTGTTAAGTTTCGAGCTTGTGTGATAAATCTTCCTCATTAATCTTTAGCTATAGAAGCCTTCAAATTGTTTCCTCCAGGTTGTCACCACTTCAGCACAGGAGGGTTCTTGGATCGACATTGCCTCAAATCTGTAAGGCCTATTTTGGTTGTTAAACTCCATAGTTGTGTCCATCCTAATGGGTTTGTGATCTGAAGATAGGGCTATCAAGTGCAAAATTCTTGCCTTTGGAAATAATTTCTGCCACTCCTGATTGCAGCAGCCTTGGTCAAGTCGTTCCATAATTATAGATGAGCCTCCCCTTCTATTGGACCAAGTGAAGCGTGGGCCTATAAACCCCAACTCTATTGTCCCTGCATTTGCAACAAAATCACGAAAACCTTTATAAGGTCTGTTGTGGCTATAACCTCCAAACTTGTCATCACAAGCACTTATACTTTTACAGTCTCCCACTAGTAGCCAAGGCCCAGCAAAGGAGGTTGTGATGCTAGTAATCAAATTCCAAAATAAGCATCCATACCTCAGTTGGTGGATCTGAGTAGATTAGACAAACAATCACATTCTTGTTGTTGAAAACTACCTCTAATTCAACGCCTCTCTTCTAGAAAAGAGGCAATCCACCAGCTTTACCTATCACATCAACACTAAAGCTTCCACCAAAACGAAGATTTTCTTGAATTTTTTTTATTCTTGGAGCATGAGCTTTGGTTTCAAAGAGGAATACAATGTCAGGATTTTCTTTCCGACCCAACTTCTCAATGGCACTGGCTTTCGGGGCTCTACCAGCACCCCAACAATTACGGGCAATGATCTCATCGCATGGTTGATTTTGCTGGGAATTATAGGGAAGATGAGGATAGGGACGATGAAGAGTGTTGTTTTTGTTGGGAACTATTGGTAGTTTGAAGAATGCATTGAAAGTCAAAAACACAAACACTTGGTGTGCATGTGGCTGTCAGTGCTTTTGGGTATAAGTATATGGGTTAACGAAAGGAAATAAAGGAGAGTAATTATGGGAGGGTGCAAGAGGGCGAACACAAAAGCGATCTAGCGATATCATTGAGATTTTTGATCATCAAAAATGATTGTTGGATAGTAGTAGATGCCGGTGTTAAAAGCCCAAGTATTGAAGGGAGTATAGTAGAGAAATGGAAAAGACCAAATAAGAGTCCCTAAAGAGGACCAAAGGAGACTTAGACAAAGCTAGCACTCGCCCAAAGATGACTCTGCGAGGTAGAGGCTTATTACTAGCTACATGTTGTACTTGAGAGTTGGAATTCTAAACCAACCGTTATGTATAATTTTGAATTATGGTTAATTACGAGTGACTTTTTTTAATTTCATTTTAATATTCTTTGATAAACCTTAAAGATTCTGTAATCTGAAATTATTTATGATCATTCTTATAATTTTGAAAAAGTTTATGATAGTTTAAATGTAAGTAAACTCTTGAGAAATTTAAAAAAAAAATGAAATATGTTTACTTAAAAACCACCCAAACCAGAGCTTACATAAAGTCAAACTCCCGTTCCCATGCCTTTTTAGTATAATTAAAAATTGTTAAACTGTCAATCAAAAAAAAAAAAAAATTGTTAATCTGGCAGTGGCTACGAGAACAATTGCAGCCATAGGAGATTCATGATTTAGGACCACTGATAAATTCTAAAGAAAAACACATAGAAAAATGTGATTATGTAAGCAAAACAACTAAACAAGTGAGTTAGGTCTTCAAATTATCTGGTAAAACTTGATACAATATCTGGTTATAAAATAAAGAAACCCAGTTGTCGTTTCCATAAGACACAAGTGATTAGATTCTTATTGTGAGGTGCGCACAATTGTTAATATATCATGACGGGGTCTAAATCAAGTAAAGATCATCCATAATAGTCGTCCATAGCCAGACCACGTCCACAAGCCTTTAAAAGAAGAGAAGCTCTGTAAGCATGGGTAAAGCCTGTGAAGCGAGAGCACACTCGTCCAAGAAAGAATAGTCATCCATGTCGCAAGGGCATGGACGACCAAATAACACTTGGTTAATTTTAAAGAAAACTTTCTAATGGATTTGATATGATCAAACCACGATTCACCATTTCAATAACGTGGGGAGGATTCCCTGAAATTCGTTCCACTTTCTCCATTCTCTATTAACTCCACACATTCCCATAATGATAGTGAATCCGAGCAAATAGACCCACTCCTAACTCTCTATAAAAGGATCAAGTCACATTTAACCAAGGCAAGTTCAATTATTCACCGTTTCTCATCCTTGTGTTTTAGAGAGAAAACTGACTTAACAGTCAAAGGGTCCTTAGTTGGTTCACACTAGTTACCCCTGACAATCCTTTCTTTTTCTTCAAGTCACCAAGCCATCACCGTAGCTCGAAGCATTTTAGCCTACTGATTTTCGTGCATCATCATATCACAATCTAGTTTAAACTTTAAATTAGTATCTACATAGAGATTCTTTGTGTCTAGAACCATTAATTACTTTTGAAGTTGCAAGTTGGCATTATTTGTGTGTTCAATAACCTGAGTTTTTTTTTTTTTTTTTTTTTTTTGGGGACCTAATAACCTGATATTAAAATTCAGAATTAGCCCATATATATATATATATATATATATATATATTTTTTGTATATAAATAGTAGTTTTGTAGTAGTTTTTGACATACCTTAGCAAGTGAGACAGATAGTCCTTTTTATAGGTGACTTAGGTAGTTGTTTGGACATAATTGTAGATGATTATTACCCTGAGTATAACAGTCATTGTATTGATGGGAGTTTAAGGGCAATGAGTAATGGTAGTCTTTTAATGCATTGAATGTACTTGAATAGTTACATCTTTTGCTTTGATGGATTTTGATGATGCAAGGTCGTCCATTAAGGTGGATGACCTTAATGGTTTTTCTAGACTCATCATTTGCCCCCCATTCAGATTTCTTTGTCTTTCCATTAATTTATTCTTCAAGGTTGGTGCTTTATCTTTAACGACTTCATAGTGTCTGCCTTTTCAAGGATCTTATGGACATTTGGAGGATCATTACTTAATCTTGTGAGCAAGCTATTTTTTTTTTTTTTTTGAACGACCATTCTGGATGCCCTCTACTGAAAATGTGAGTATTTTTGAGTGCCTATTGCTTTAAGTGGATTTTTTTAGTGAGGATTAGTGGGCTCTTTAAACAACAATCACTTGGATCGATTTCAGACGAGGTTTAGTGGCCTCTTTAAACAACAATCACTGGGATTGATTTTGGATGAGGTTTAGTGGCCTCTTTGGATGACGATCACTTGGATCAGATTTTTTTTGGACGGTTACTTCTTGAGTAGATTGAGGATCACATGGATCATTTTTTGAAAGGTTACTTCTTGAGTAGACCGACGATCTCTTAGATCGGTTTTTGGACTGTTACTTCTTGAGTGGACTAACAATCCAATGGATCAGTTTTAGGCCATTGCTTTTAATGGGCCATTTTGGGCCTTTTCCTTGAATGGGCTTTATGGGCTTTTACATGATTTATATTCCTGTTGGGAGAATTTTTATCATTATGCTTGTTGTATGATTTATATTCCCATTTGGGTATTTGTGTCATTTTGCTCATCGTATTATTTATGATGTATAACAAAAAATCACATCTATGGTTCGTCTAGACGGGTCGTCCAGAGAGTTGCAGTTAGCCAAACATCAGGCCATCTTCAATTCGTCCAAATATCTCGTCCTTGGGATGTTGGGCAATTGATCACTCCAGGGAATCAAATCGAGAGAATCGTCCATGCACAAGGTGCATGGACAACCACACAACGACACAACAAAGAGTCGTCCATGCGCAAAGCGCATGGACGACTGCGCAAACACTTGGCGAACTTCGTAGCGGTTCATCAACCCGGGTTCATCGCCGCCAATCCCTCCAATGCATGTAACTTCCAACGACGGTTATAATTTTTTGTAGCGGTTGAGGAGGTTATGTCCGAATTCCAAGATTCTGGGGGAAGTTATTAAACTGGTAACCGCCCTAGAGTACCCTATATAAGGCCCGGTCTTCACCATGCAAAGGTATGAATTTCCTGAGATTTTACATTGAGTAAAGTTAGAACTCCATTAGAAGAGAAACTAACTTCATCATCGGAGGGTGTTTGGCCGGCTCACCCCGGTCACCCTTTGACTGCTTTCTCTCTTTGTAGGCCTCCGCTAGCGCTGTAGTCCACCGAAGCCGAAGTGTTCAACTAACTGATCCCATACATCATCAGTTGGCGTCGTCTGTGGGGAAGAAACTTTCGTGAAACGATTTGCGATTTGCTTTTCCTGGGACAAAAGTCGGATGGTTCGGACCAGATCGAAGGCTACTAGCCCAGGCCATCAAGGGAGTAGGGATGCTTCTAGCCATCCCCATCGAAATCACCAATCAGCGCCTGTCACGCAGTCGCCTTCCATCCAACACATACAATCCATGGCGGGCACGATGGCGGAATTAACCTGCCAAAACCAAGAGTTGACTAGGGAGATAGAAAGGCAGCGACGAGAAGGGCAAGCTGAGAGACAATCCTAGAGTCGAGGAGATGGAGGAAATGCTGAGCCCGAGATCCAATCAAGAGGCACCACTTCGCGAAGGGTGCCACATCTGGAGAAGGAAATGGATCAGATGAGGAAGGTTATGGATGAGATGAAGGAGAACATGAGAAGGGCAAATCCTTCCCTGGACGACGCCCTGGACAAGGGGGCAACTGATGTATAACAAAAAATCACATCTATGGTTCGTCCAGACGGGTCGTCCAGAGAGTTGCAGTTAGCCAAACATCAGGCCATCTTCAATTCGTCCAAATATCTCGTCCTTGGGATGTTAGGCAATTGATCACTCCAGGGAATCAAATCGAGAGAATCGTCCATGCACAAGGTGCATGGACGACCACACAACGACACAACAAAGAGTCGTCCATGCGCAGAGCGCATGGACGACTACGCAAACACTTGGTGAACTTCGTAGCGGTTCATCAACCCGCGTTCATCGCCGCCAATCCCTCCAATGCATGTAACTTCCAACGGCGGTTATAATTTTTTGTAGCCGTTGAGGAGGTTATGTCCGAATTCCAAGATTCTGGGGGAAGTTATTAAACTGGTAACCGCCCTAGAGTACCCTATATAAGGCCCGGTCTTCACCATGCAAAGGTATGAATTTCCTGAGATTTTACATTGAGTAAAGTTGGAACTCCATTAGAAGAGAAACTAACTTCATCATCGGAGGGTGTTTGGCTGGCTCACCCCGGTCACCCTTTGACTGCTTTCTCTCTTTGTAGGCCTCCGCTAGCGCTGTAGTCCACCGAAGCCGAAGTGTTCAACTAACTGATCCCATACATCATCAATTTATATTCCCACTTAGGAAATTTTTATCATTTTGCTCGCTGTATGATTTATATTCCCGCTTGGAGAATTTGTATCATTTTGCTCGTCGTATGATTTATATTCCTGCTTGGAGAATTTGTATCATTTTGCTCATTGTATGATTTATGTTCCCTCTTGGGGAATTCATATAATTTTGCTCATTGTATGATTTATATTCCCACTTAGGGAGTTTGTATCATTTTGCTCATCATATGATTTATATTCTCACTTGGAGAATTTGTATGATTTGTTTCTAGAAAGATTCCTTACGCTATGTTGTTTTGGACCTTCTTGAGGCCATTTTGTTATCTGCATTAAGTAGTACACATGCTTGCCAAAATTTGGTTAAATAAGAATTTTTGAACAATTCATACATGAATAATTAGTTACCAATGGTCTAGTTGGGCATTTTTCTTACTTTCTTGTAATCCTAGAGTTTTACCTTTTTTGTAATTCATCTAGTAGTACATACATTTTTGCATGAAACCTTATTAGGTGTAAATTTCATAGACGAATATATATATATATATATATAAAAAGGAAAAAAAAAAGAAAAAAGAAAAAAATGTATTACCTTAAATGACAACATTATTTTTTCACATACCTCGATCTTTTTATTGCTCAGATCTTTTTTTTTTTTTTTTTTAAGCTGGCAAGCTCTTCTCTTTTTATGATTTTTTAAGCTTAGCATGATATTTCATGTTTAAGGCCTAGATCTCTTTAGCTTTAATTTTTTGAAGGCTGCATAAAAACTAGGCCACATTTTTGCCCTTGTTCAAACATAAAAGGTGCAGTTCTCATTTTTCACATTTTTGATGTGAATGCTCTAAGCACGATAAGTTAAGCCCAAAATTGATTCCGTGCGTGTTCTTAGGCTATAGCCTATAGTAGCCATTCCAATGGATAACATTGTCTGGATCCAAAATTTACAATTCGCGGCATGTAGTTTTTCACGAGTCCACCTTTCCATTTGAAGCCACAAAATCTACTTCATCCACCTTAGACGCTTATTAATAGTGCGTTAATCTACCTATCCCATTGCCAGGTCAGCTCTCCTTCCTTCCTTCTAGGGATGGCCATAACCATTAGGTAATGAATATCCAACTTTACCCGATCCAAATATTCTGGTTAATAACCAGCTCTTAATAGGTAAAAGGAAATTAGGTAGGGTTTGGATATTACCCAAAATTTTCAGGTAGGGTTTGGATATTAGTCATTTACCCATTATTACCCATTTAACTAATTAAACTAACCCAAACCCTACTTAACCAAATTATTATGGGTAAACCCCAACCCACCCAATAATCAAAACTACCAAATTGCCCCTAGAACTTGAAAATGATCAAAATACTCTTAAAATCCTCTAAAATTGCCGAAATGCAACCTAAACCTATAAAACGATTGAAATACCCCCAAAACCTAAAAATTAGCAAAATACCCCCTAAATCTAAAAAATGACCAAAAGACCTCCAAAATTAAAAAATGACCAAAATACCCCCCAAAACTAAAAATTACCAAAATAAATTCTAAACCTAAAAATGTCCAAAATACCCCCAGAACATAGGAAATTACCGAAATACTCCTAANTATATATATATATTATATATAAAAAAGGAAAAAAAAAAAAAAAAATGTATTACTAATGACTTTTTTTTTTTTTTTTTTTTTTGATTCGTCTCTCTCTCTGTTTGTTGTGTATGTGTTTGTGAAAATGCCACTGAGAATGATTTGAATTTGATACGGTTTTTCACAAGCAAGGATCAATGCTTGAAACTTAAGAAGGGTGGTTTCTTTGAAGCTTTTTATCCCACTTGTCCAAGGTCTCTCTCTATGTTTATTTTGATAAACTTCAGGTTGTGGTGGTATGGTTGTGAACTGGTGGTAGTGGTTGGTTGGTGTTGATGATGTCAGCGATCTGTGGTGGTAGCAGTGTGGCTGGTTGCGGTGATTGGTCAACACAAACGTTGCCAACGAAGGTACGATTGTGACTTGTGGGATGTCTTCCTAGGTGGTTTGTTTATTTTAATTTATTTATGTTGTTTGTTTTAGGTAACAATTAATAAAGGCATAAAATTAGAATTTAATTAATTAGAGGGATATGTGGCAAACTTTTATTGGTGGAGTATAAAATGGAGCAGACAAAATACAACAGAAAATTTGGACTCATATAATACACCTTGGTTATTATTATAAAAGACAAACCTTGTGCTTTATTTTATACAATTCAATACTACGTCTTTCCGCCTTTAATAATTACAATGCTACAAGCAAAGTACACATGAATTAAATCAAAAAAAAAAAAAAATCCGAGAAGGAAATATAGAAACTACTTACCTTTGTTTAGGATACCAAATTATCAATGAAGCAAGAACTGGTTGCTCTCCGCTGCGTATACCTCCATTCGGAAGGCTGAGCAACTGAGCAAGGACAGTCAATTTGGTGAATGAGAATAAAGGTGTAGGGCAGATTATATTGATCTTTTCTCTCCGCTTTTTTGCTTTTAAAAGTGAAGGAAATAAAGAGCCCAATTGAAAAGGCTATAACATCCACAAGGCTCGACCTTGCTGTAAGGTATTTCATATCACTTTTGGTAGAAGACACTTCCGTTATATCAAGACTCATTTTTCCCTTTGTCCACCACTCACTTAAAAATAAAGACTCCTTCTCGCCACAACGTTGCAAGTTGTTTTTCTACTCGCTAATGCGAATCAGACTTTAAGGTGAAATGTTGGTACTGCCTGACACACTTTTTTTGTCCTTTTTTAAAAAAAAAAAATTATTTTTGTGGGGGAGTAGTAAAAGTAAAACCAAGCTGAGGATGAAATCTCAAAAGGTAAAACAAAAACTATATGGTAAAGAGTAGGAAGTATATATTTTTTCTCTGTTTTTAGAAATGTAGTAACGTAAGAGCATCCGTAGCAGATGTTCTAAAAATTATGTCATTTTACCACACCAAAGGCTTACTTTATTATTTTACCACATCATTTTACAACATCCCATTTATCAGATGTTTTATAATTCAATTCTATACATTAAAATAATACTTACTACACATTAAAATAATATTTATTACAACTCATCAACACAATCTACACATTAAAAGAAAAAAAATTTTGCCACATGCATTCCGTACCGTGGCAAATTTGCCACGGTACTGTTCAATGTTGCAAAAAAAATAATATATGCCACATCTACTAAATAGGCTAAAATTGGGTTTGGTGTGGGATATGTGCCAAATATTTAACATTTGGCACATATCCCACATCTAGTGTGGATGCTCTAAGACCAAACTGAGGAAAACAATAACTCACAACAAAAACTAAGATGAAAAGTTGGAAGTACTAAGTATATGACTTTTTTTTTTTTTTAAATGTAAAACCAAATTGAGGAAACCCATAATGAAGACTAAGATGATTTTTTTTTTTTAAATGTAAAATCAAATTGAGAGAACGACAACTTGCAACGAAAATTAAGATAAAACTTTTTTTATTTTTTAATATAATAAGATGAAAGTAAATATCTATCTTTTAATCCAAAAAAAAAAAAAAAAAAAAATTCCTCCAACCGAACGGACCTAAAAGTGAAGGAAATAAAGAGCCCAATTGAAAAGGCTATAACATCCACAAGGCTGAAAAGGCTATAACATCCACAAGGCTCGACCTTGCTGTAAGGTATTTCATATCACTTTTGGTAGAAGACACTTCCGTTATATCAAGACTCATTTTTCCCTTTGTCCACCACTCACTTAAAAATAAAGACTCCTTCTCGCCACAACGTTGCAAGTTGTTTTTCTACTCGCTAATGTGAATCAGACTTTAAGGTGAAATGTTGGGACTGCCTGACACACTTTTTTTTTGTCCTTTTTAAAAAAAAAAAATTTATTTTTGTGGGGGAGTAGTAAAAGTAAAACCAAGCTGAGGATGAAATCTCAAAAGGTAAAACAAAAACTATATGGTAAAGAGTAGGAAGTATATATTTTTTCTGTGTTTTTAGAAATGTAGTAACGTAAGACCAAACTGAGGAAAACAATAACTCACAACAAAAACTAAGATGAAAAGTTGGAAGTACTGAGTATATGACTTTTTTTTTTTTTTTTTAAATGTAAAACCAAATTGAGGAAACTCATAATGAAGACTAAGATGATTTTTTTTTTTTAAATGTAAAATCAAATTGAGAGAACGACAACTTGCAACGAAAATTAAGATAAAACTTTTTTTATTTTTTAATATAATAAGATGAAAGTAAATATCTATCTTTTAATCAGGGAAAAAAAAAAAAAACTATGAACTAAGTATCTGACCTGACTTTTATTTTTTATTTTTTTGGTTTTTTTTTTAAGTAAAGAAAAATAAAATGAGAGGAAGACACAGCACACAGACTGCAGCAAAAGTTTGAATAAAATGATGTTGAATTTGTATTAATTTCTGACCCTCTGCTTAATCTGCAAAACAAAGATTACTCACACAGGTCAAAGGAATTAATGCAGCACTGATCTCCACATGCGAATGAAAATGGACAGTCACACGCTCAAAACGATAAACCGATTATGATCTGAATTGAAGCAGATCTGACTGTGTGTATCCCCGTACAGAAAAACGGGGGAAATAAAATTAACACCAACAATCACTCAACAAAATTAAAATTCTATTAGGATTTGGTGTACAACTTATAATTACACTATCCATTCAAATAGTATCAATATAGATTTTGTTTTTTTTTTGTTTTTTTTTGTTTTTTTTTTGTCAAATAAAAACAATAGGAAGTAAACAATCACAATCCTATTAATCCTCTATTAAAAAGAACATGGATAAAAAAAAATAAATAAATAAAAAACAGGAAAGGCACTACAACCTTAACACCTACTAGGACAGCCCGCCAGAGAATGCCTAAGCTTCAGGTAATATTTCCAACACCACAAATACACGTTTGGTAAGAACTCTATTTTCTGTCTCTCCCTTTTTTTTTTTTTTTTTTGAGAAACGTCTCTCCCTCTTCTTTATTATATATTGTATATCACTCACAAATAAAATGCATTACTTTAGAAGAATTAGGGGCGTTTGTTAACAATATTCTAGTAACGTTTTTTTGTATTTTTTGAAAATACGTGTAGACAAAAAAGTATGTAAAAATATGTGTAATGTTGTTTAAAAACTGAAAAATGTTGCTTAACTATCATATAGCCTCTAAGGGGCCATTTAATATGGTAGTTTAAGCAACATTTTTCAGTTTTTAAACAACATTACACACATGTTGTTTACATGTACCAAACGGGTCCTTAATCTCTTAGCAAGAAATCAAAAAAGGAACAACTAACCAAGATGGCCAAGGTAAACACTAAACACACATTTTGCTTGTTTTCATATTTTATATATAAGGTTGTATTCAAATTAAATTTGATGTACATTTAAGCAATGTTACATCAAGGAAGAGATCTTCACCCAAACCATGCATAAAGAGGTAGAATTATTTGGAATATAAAGATTCCAGCTATAGAATTTCTCAATTCTGACACAAGATACTTATTAGATCTAGTGCCATTCTGCTCCTTTTGTAGGGTTTATGTTTCATCTCAACTTCACTTTAGAGGTTAAAAAGAAAAAAAACTGAAAAACTAAAAAACAAATCTTTATGCAAGAAACTTAAAACATCATCCATCAATCTTCAAATCATCCCATTTAAATAAATTAAATAAATAAGGGAAAACAGACACCTACTGTCCCTGTCCAAACGGACCAAACCCAAGACCATAACTATAAAAAAACCCACCACCACCATTGTTACCACCCTGCAAATTGCTGGGATGAACAAAACCATTCCCCAATCCAACATCTCCCAACCTCAAATCCACTGATGGCACCACTACAGGACTCTTACTCATACTCTTATTCATCCTCATCTCATTCACTCTATCCACCACTTTCTTCCTCACCTCTTGCAAAGCCCACTTATACTGATGCATCTCCTCTAACCCCATGTTCTCATCCAATGCCTCATCCCACCACAACCCTCCTCCTCTTTCCTTCACCTTCTTCTCGATCTCTCCCAAATGCCGCTTCTCCTTTTCCAACACCTTCTCAGCCTCAGCATATTGCCTGTTGAACTCGTTCACATCCACTGGTAACGAATCTCCAAACCCGCTATTATCATTATAGTTGTTGTTGTTGTTGTTGTTGTTATTTTCTGAGAGATAGCGGTTGACGACAGTGTCAACATCTGGGTGGCCAAAACAGTACGTCTTCCCTTTCCCTTTCTCTTTGTCTTTCTCTTTCTCAGTTATAACCATTACAGCAACTTCAGCACCACACAACACACAAAGCTCGCTGGCTTTCTTGAACAACCCTGCACGTCGCTTTGAGAAAGTGACCTGTCTTTTTGTGCCTTCTAGTTGCTTCACCTCGATCTTTTGCCTGCCTTGGGTTTTCTTTGTCTTCTTCGGTATAACCATGTCCATGGTTGCCGTGCTGACTCTCTTAACGCGTAGAAAAAAAGAAGAAGAAGAAAAGGGTTAGAGGATTGAGACAGCGTTTAGAGAGAGCTCCTAGGGTGAATCATGAATGTACGTGTATATATATATATATATAGAGAGAGAGTATTTATATATGGACATCCCTTAATTAAGGGTTAAATAACTTGGACTTTTCTTTAGAGAGATTCTTAAGTGATTCTTCTTTATATTTGTCATTAAGTTTTGCCTAACACCATAATAAACTTGTTGATATGTTGCCAGGATGAAAAACGATCTTGCAAATTTTTTGATGCTGTAATCTACTAATCTTTGAGTTGTCACACATATCTCTCAAAAAAAAAAAAAAGAGTTGTCATACACAACCTCCTAAAGTATCGGGGTTCAAATTATATTTTTGACCAAAAGAAAATAATAATTATAAAATTCTTCTCACATAAAAAAAAATTACAAATTAAAAAAAAAAAAAAAAAAATCCTTCTAGTTCTTAAAAATCTAACTGCGTTGTTTTCTCCTATATTGGTCAAGTGAATTGGCAGTTGACATCGATGTCATGCAATTTAATATGAAAAAATTTGTTAATGATTTGGGTTCAATATTACAAATTAGTTATGAATTGACCTTGTTGATGATGGGAGGTAAGGCCGTAAGGGCGTGTATAGATTGGATTGGGCTTTGTTTTTTTTTTTGTTTTTTGTTTTTTTTTTTTCAACTAAACCCAATCTTAATTTCTAGGATTGAAAAATCTTCAATCCAACTCATCGAATAGGAATGGCAATAGGATGAACAGGATGGGACAATGCCAAATGATAGAGTTTTCACTCCTATCCCACATGGTTTTGTCTTATATCATCCTCACTCTTTAGGGCTTCATGTAGCCCACCCCACAAAGTCAACTTTTAGTGTTAATCTGTCACACTCTACCCCACCCTTATTACGATTTTTTTTTCTTTCATAAAACCTATTTCATTAATATATATATATATATATATATATATGTATTTATGTATGTATGTATGTATTGAGAAACAAACACACACACACACACACACAAAAGGAAGAGGGAAAGAGGTTCTAACACAAAGGCACACTACAACTCTACTCAGAAGCCATTGTAACTTTTAAGAGAGGGTGGGACAAGTTATACTACACACAACACACACTCTATTTCATTGATATAAATATACTTGACATTACAATTAAATTTATTACATTAAATCAAACTAATTTTTAGTAAGGATTGAATAACATTATCCAAAATGTTTAACAAGACAATATTATAATAAAACAAAAAGTTTTAATGTTCATGCATTCAAATACTAAGTAATACAAAATAAGTCTTTAACACTAATAGAGTGGGGTGGGATGGGGTGGGGCTGAAAAGTCTAAACTCATCCCCACCTCACCCAAGGGTGTGGGGAAAAAATATTGCCCCGTCCTCGCCACAATACCTTTGCGAAGTGGGAAAAACCCTAACTGGATGGAGTTGGGTGGGATGGGTCTTAATTTGCCATCCCTATTATGGTAGCTCTAAAATTTAACTCAATCACCGGTAAAATTGTAAATATCAAGTTGGGTTAGATCATTTAGTTAGGACTATTTTGTTTGGTTTAATTAGAAAATAAGTTTTTATTCAACTATTTACAGCTCATTATTCAATAAATGATAAAAAAAAAAATTACACAATGACGTTTAATATTTCAATTTCATCAAAACTAAGTACTAAAATAAATTAAACTAAAAAAATTTAATCTTTGTCTCAAAATATAAAATAAATTAAACTAACAAGTTTAAACTTAAACTCAAAATTCAAAATAAATCAAACTAAAAAATTCAAAATAAATCAAACTAACAAATTTAAGATACATATTGCATATTTTTTAGACTAAGTTCATTTTGGTCCTTAAAATCTAGAGTTTTTTTCGTTTTGCCATATTTATTTCAAAATTTTCATTTGGTTTTGAGTTTCGTGTTGACCGTTTCGTAACTAATTTGAAATTCATTAAATTACTTTCATGGAAGTTTGTATATGATATGATTAGAGACAAATATGCAATAGAATGTGTAGGGCTTTTTTTTTTCTTTTTTTTTGGGGTGGGGGGGTGGTGAAGAATCAATAGAATGTGTAGTTGTATCATGTAAGACCTCCGACCAGATATAATATGCACCTCTTTGGTGCCATTTGTAAGTTTTTGTAACTAGTACTGTTTGCTCTTTTCCCATCATGATGATTACTTTGGACAGTTTAAGCTGTAAGTCAAGAAATTCACGATACAATTACAGTTTTCATACTAATACCGTATTGGTCTCCTAGTGAGATTTCGTGTAGTTTAGTGACGTGTACTAGCATTCAGATATGGATGCAGAAAAATTGCTGAGTTAGACAAAAAAGCATGGAGCTGCTTTAGTTAGCTACTCCTTTCAAACCATATTGGCAAAGAGACAGGAACTAGAATAAGAGATTCGAAACCACAAAGGCAGTGCATTTTTCTTATGGTAGTATTGTCCTCAAGTTTGAAATAAACCAATCATTATGTTGGACTTCTTGTCTTCATCAAAAGAAAAATCATGACCACAATGGGGTCAAACTCCTCTAAACAGAGGTAACTTGTGTAACGTTAAGAGCAAAGAAATGTTGACCAGATGGGGACTTGATTAAGCGTAACACAAAGCATACAAAATATGGTGATAGACTCGCACGAAGGGCTTTGCATGACCAATACAGGATGCATCCATTCATATGTTAAATGAACCTGAGACGTTTCAATGTATTAGTATGGACTGAAAATACTGGAATCTGACACAGCTGCAATCAACACTCCAAAGTGCTAATATATTCCAAAATCCATATGTCTAGAGGCACTTTTGCCAAAAATTTCTCAAAATACAAATTAAGCACATAAAACCAAACAACTAAGAAAGAACGGCCATAACATCTGAAGCCCTCAAAGCAATATAATCAAAACCGTCTTTGCCCTTGAAGTCATTCCCAGCATACTTGGAGAACATGACTGTGCTCCCTTGGGTGAGGGATAATGGTTTCCTGTTGCCTTCTTCATCCAGAGGACCTGGTCCAACTGCAATCACCTGTCACATCCAATGCAGAATACACATCAAGTATTAATCTCATAGGCCCACAACACCAAAAGCTCATCCTAATACAAGTATTCAGTTAGTGCTTGGGATAACGAAGAAGCTGATGATGCTCGAGTTCTCACCGTTCCAATTGAAGGCTTCTCCTTTGCTGCCTCTGTCAGCAACAAACCTCCAGCTGTCTTTTGCTCAGCCTCAGCAACCTGCACTCAGAAGTCAAATGTACAAGGTATAATAAAAAGATTAACTTCAGGTTCTCAGTGATCCACATTACAAACCACAAAAAAGGGAAGTAACTATCATATCTTGCTGAGATTAAAGACAGGATATGTCACACACAGCTACATATTTATATGAGAGAACAAATGGGTGCAACTGCCGAAGCCTAATTATACCTATTTCCAGGATTTTTCTTCCAGAGTATGCCAAAGACAACTTACTGACTATAACCCAGGATCAGAACAGAACCAAAGAGTGCAATGACCAAAACTTAATTATACCAATTTCCAGGATTTTTTTTTTTCAAGAGTACATGTAAGGCAGCTTACCAACTACAAGCCCAGGATCAGAACACCTTTAAATGAACATGATGATTTATTTATGCTTGGCTGTACTCCACAAAATTCGCTTGATGAATATACACACAAGAATAATGAACATTAAAAGGATACAAACCTTAATTAATACTCTATCATTCAGGGGCTTGAGATCCTTGNAAAAAAAAAAAAAAAAAAATCCTTCTAGTTCTTAAAAATCTAACTGCGTTGTTTTCTCCTATATTGGTCAAGTGAATTGGCAGTTGACATCGATGTCATGCAATTTAATATGAAAAAATTTGTTAATGATTTGGGTTCAATATTACAAATTAGTTATGAATTGACCTTGTTGATGATGGGAGGTAAGGCCGTAAGGGCGTGTATAGATTGGATTGGGCTTTGTTTTTTTTTTTGTTTTTTGTTTTTTTTTTTTCAACTAAACCCAATCTTAATTTCTAGGATTGAAAAATCTTCAATCCAACTCATCGAATAGGAATGGCAATAGGATGAACAGGATGGGACAATGCCAAATGATAGAGTTTTCACTCCTATCCCACATGGTTTTGTCTTATATCATCCTCACTCTTTAGGGCTTCATGTAGCCCACCCCACAAAGTCAACTTTTAGTGTTAATCTGTCACACTCTACCCCACCCTTATTACGATTTTTTTTTCTTTCATAAAACCTATTTCATTAATATATATATATATATATATATATATGTATTTATGTATGTATGTATGTATTGAGAAACAAACACACACACACACACACACAAAAGGAAGAGGGAAAGAGGTTCTAACACAAAGGCACACTACAACTCTACTCAGAAGCCATTGTAACTTTTAAGAGAGGTGGGACAAGTTATACTACACACAACACACACTCTATTTCATTGATATAAATATACTTGACATTACAATTAAATTTATTACATTAAATCAAACTAATTTTTAGTAAGGATTGAATAACATTATCCAAAATGTTTAACAAGACAATATTATAATAAAACAAAAAGTTTTAATGTTCATGCATTCAAATACTAAGTAATACAAAATAAGTCTTTAACACTAATAGAGTGGGGTGGGATGGGGTGGGGCTGAAAAGTCTAAACTCATCCCCACCTCACCCAAGGGTGTGGGGAAAAAATATTGCCCCGTCCTCGCCACAATACCTTTGCGAAGTGGGAAAAACCCTAACTGGATGGAGTTGGGTGGGATGGGTCTTAATTTGCCATCCCTATTATGGTAGCTCTAAAATTTAACTCAATCACCGGTAAAATTGTAAATATCAAGTTGGGTTAGATCATTTAGTTAGGACTATTTTGTAAAAAAAAAAAAAAAAAAAAAAAAAAAAAAAACCCAGAAATCAAAATTGGAAAAGAAACAAAAAAATCAGATTAATAAGTCTTGAGTCCTCCATTGCAAAAGAAAAGAACTTTACTTCATACAACCAAATCCACACACACTTGGGGCTCATAATACATTTAAATTTATAGAAAACAGTGATCCAGAAAGCAAAAAACCAAATTAATAATTCAGAATCCTCTAAACAAAAACCCAAACAACAAAAATTGAATCCATTAGAGAGAGAAAAACAAGAGCTGTACTTGACCCCAGACCCAACCAAACCAATTTCATAACTTGGGGTTTAGACTGCTTTTATATTTAATTTACAGAAACAAAAACTGCCAAAGCATAAAATTCA
This sequence comes from Quercus suber, assembly GCF_002906115.3. Classification (NCBI taxonomy): domain Eukaryota; kingdom Viridiplantae; phylum Streptophyta; class Magnoliopsida; order Fagales; family Fagaceae; genus Quercus; species Quercus suber. The sequence continues at coordinate 1,150,495 of NW_027069659.1, forward strand.
AAAGAAAAGGAGATTTGAAGAGTTGAAAAGTTATTACCTTGTTACTGTTAGTATTGAAAGAAGAAATGAGAGAATTTGTTAACATGTGGGTTTTGGGGTTTTAGCATGCAATGGATGCCACAAACAAAAAAACAAAAACCCAGAGAGCAAAAATCGAAAATCAGATTAATAAGCCAGAGTCCTCCAGGAAAAAAAAAAACCCAAAAAACAAAAATTGAATCCATTACAGAGAGAAAGACAAGAACTTTACTCGGACCAACCAAACCAATTTCATAACATGGGCTTTAGAATGCTTCTAAGTTTAATTTACAGAAACAAAAAAACTAAGATTCAAAAGAGAGAGAGAGAGAGAGAGAGAGAAAAATTGAAGAATTAGATGGTGTTACCTTGCTAGTACAGAAAGAGGAAATGAGAGACTTTTTTAACAGGTGGGTTTTGGGGTTTTAGCATATAATATATTGTTTATATAAAAAAAAAAATTAGAATCTGAATCATATGTATGTGACAAATCCTATCATAATTCAAACATGGAAATTGGAATAGCAAAGAACTCCCACTATACATTACACAACATTTTTGTATTCCAAGACAGAAAAGAATGAACAAACAATTGAAGAAAAACATAAAATGGAAAAAAAAAGTAAAAAACCCATACCAGAGGTAGTGTGAGATTGAACCAGGGAAGTGAGTGAAAGTGTGAGTTGGTGCTAGGGTTTAGTGAGGGGGGTTTTGGTTTCGGATTTGGATAAGAAACACCGCTACTTGTGTTGAGTCAAATAAGGTTTTTTTTTTTTTTTACTGGGTGTTCCTTAAGCTCGATCTAGGCAAGTGATATATTATCTTGAAGCTTCGGTTCAATCTGGGCCGTTGGATCCGAGGACTGTATTTTCTCGTTGTCCTACTTTGGAACACTCCAGAACCTTTTTAATCTTTTGCGATTTCTTTCACCCACAGTTGTTAGTTGTTTCAAACAGCCAATCAAACATGGACAGCCGTTCATTTTTGGTTTGTGGTGGCGTGGGCTTTTAACTGATTGGATCTCAGCCCAATAGACTAACGTACTCTCACAGTCTGGTGAATTTCAATTTCTAGTTAGTTGGGTCATAATATCGGTCATTCATTCTTTGTTCTTCATACAGATCGGATGGTAGAAGTATTCGAAGGAAAAAATAATAGACTTTATATATATATATATATATAGTAGGTAATTTGTGGGGGATGGGGGGAATTGAGAATTTGAGATGGCAGGTAGGGCTCAAATGGGAGAGAGTTCTGCCTCACAAAGAGAGCTGGTATCATAATTAGACTATAGTAACAAGAAAGTTTATAAACATAATAAATTTGATAAAAAATTTCACACCTATTGTTGTGAGTATGTGATAGATGGTTATTAGTTGGTAAAAAAGTAATGTTAGTAGTAGGTTTAGATGAAAACTCGTAAAAATTTGTCAACTCAACTATACACTCTATCACATAATTGAAAGTTTGTGTTTTTGAAATATGATATCACAAATTTAACTGAAATAATGTTCTAAAATACAATTTTAAAAGAAGGTATACGAAGTGTGTAATAGATTTTCCTTTTCTTTTTTTCTTTTTTAATTTTTTAATTCTCTCACATTATGTTGATGACAATTGTTAACACATTATTAACAAAAATCGTTAAATTATGTTTAACAAATATTATCAAATTATGTTTATCAAGAATTGTTTAAATTATGTTTGTCAAATTGTGTTTAACCAAAAATTGTTATTTAATAAAATTCATCAAACATAATTTCACCCATAGGCCTTTTGGCGTATGGTTTTATTGATATGAGTAATGCTCATTCAATATAATGTATCTCTTAATTACAATCCCTTATTTCAAGGGAAGACTTTTTTATTTCAACCACATTGTCTTTCTACATAAGTTTATTTATTTTTTACTTTTTGTGCTTGGGGGGATATGTGTTTTTATTTATTTGTGGCTGCACCTAATAATTTATTTAGGTTGCCTACGTACCCTTGACGGGGATCAAGCCAATTCGTAGTTCTTAAATTAGTAATTTTAGATTTACAATCCCTAAATATGATTTTGTCCAATTTAAATGAGGGACATTTAAGTTTAATACTTGGTGTTTAATTAAGCATTGACTTAATTTAGTTTTTGGGTGAGATAATTGATTTTAATCTCAAGGGTAAGTCAAGGACCATATTTTTATGGAAATTGAACCAAGGATTCTCTTTTTTGAGAAGTTGAATGTCCAAGCAAATTTCTCTTTCTTTCATTTGCTTCTATGTAGGAATTTATATATATATATATATATTAGGTAAAACTGAGAAAAAATCCAATTAGATTTCAAATTGGAATTCAATTAGAGTCTAATTTTGTGCCACATATTCCATCTAATCTAAGTTTTTAAATTTTTGTGTCAAGTGAGTTAATTCAATGTAAAATTTAGATTTCAATTAGAGTTTAGTTTTGCTACATGTGTCCCATCTAATCTAAATTTTTTAATTTTTGTGCCAAATGAATTAATTTAGTATAAAAAAGGAGGAGTCCAATATAAGTAAATCATTAAAAAAAATAAATAAAAAATAAAAAACATAATTTTTGAATGATTTTATATTTATGAGCCTTTTTTTTGTAAAACTAAAAACAATTCAAGTTTATAAGTCATATATATATATATATTAATAGGTAAAGCTGAGAGAAAATCCAATTAGATTTCAAATTGAAATTCAATTAGTGTCTAATTTTACGCCATATGTCCCATCTAATCAAAATTTTTAAAATTTTGTGCCAAATTAGTTAATTCAGTGTAAAAATTGGATTTCAATTAGAGTTTGATTTTACGGCACATGTCCCATCTAATCGAAATTTTTTAATTTTTGTGCCAAATGAATTAATTTAGTGTAGAAAACGAGGAGTCCAATATAAATAAATCATTAAAAAAAAAAAAAAACATTATCATGTATCTAACACTATATATAAAACTAGCTTGTAATTCCATGCATATGCATGGATACACTTAAAGATATACAATAAGACGCATAATATAATTCCTATATATATAATTTAAATATAATTGATAGTCATTTTTTATATTTTGTTAACTCTTTAAAAAATTTTGTAAAGATATTATTAGGTATAAAATATAAATTGTCTATTTTTTTTTTTTAATTATTGTGAAGAACTTGTTTTTTTACGATTCATTTATTATAGACTCTTTGATTTTTGTACTTAATAACTCAATTTGATAAATATTTATGATGTGGTCCCATATTTGATTCTAAAATTAAGAAATAAAATTCTTTAAGAATAAATAATTTAGGACACAACACATGGCGCAAATTTGAAATTCTAATTTGAGTTTCTCTTAACTTCACTTATTATTATTATTATTATTATTATTATTATTATTATTATTATTAGAAGAAGAAGAGGGAGTTTAAATGATTTTATATTTATGAGCTTTTTTTTTTTTTTTTGTATAACTAAAAACAATTCAAATTTATAAGTCATATATGTGCGGATAAATGCTTAAATTGTATATTGGGCCTTGGGCCTTATTTGAGGACGTGAGCATGTCCAAGGAGGGGTAAATAATCGAGAGAGATCTCAAGTTTAGAGTCACAGAAGTAAGGAACGGATGGAGGCCAGCCCAAGGGGGAACTGATCCTCGGATGTGATGAATACTGTTCAAATCTGTATTCCGCAATCTAAATGACCTTCCAGGAGGTTTCCACGATAAGAATGAGTTTCATGCATGTATAGGAGTGATAAAAGCTCAGAAATATCTAAAGGAAAAGCTACTACCACGACATTAAATGTACTGCAACTACTTTTCTTGCCACATTTATGTGGAGAAGACCCTGGAGTAGTGCAGTCTCAGCTACCACAACTCGTAGAAAGCCAAAGAGAATGTCTGATGGACATGCACTCAAGTGAAGGCTTAAATGATTAACAAGTGTAGGATCAAGATGGTCTGAAATGAACTATATAATGTAAGAGACCTCTCATGAGAGGGAAATCGAAGGAAAAAGGAGAAGAAATACTATGGCAATTAAAGTTATATTTATAAATAGTTATATTGATTTATACTCAGAATCGTCTCCTCGAACAGTGAATTTACACAATCCTATGTGTCTTGTTTTTGCTTGGTCATCTTCTAAACTCATACTAGCCGTTATTAAATTCATTAGGGCCTAGTTTTTTAACCTACTCTCTATAAATTTATTGTACTAGGCTCACTAGGCCATCATCCCATTTATCTTGGGCTTGAGCCGCAAATTTTGTCCCTACAATATATATATATATATATATATATAATAGGTGAAGTTAAGAGAAATTAAAATTAAAATTCCAAATTAGAGTTTCAATTTTGCACCATATGCCTTAAATATTTATTTTTAAAGAGTTTTATTTCTTAATTTTATAATCAAATGTAGGATCATATCATAAATTTTATCCAAATGAGTTATTAAGTACAAAAACCAAAAAGTCTAGAATAAATTAATTGTATAAAAAAAAGTGCTTCACAATAATAAATAAATAAATAAATATGGACAATTTACATTTTATATCTAATAATATCCTTTCTACCACAAAGAATGGCAAAATGAGATAAGTCCCACAAAAGGGCAGAGAAAGGCTCACACTAAAGTGAAGCTCATACTAATAAGCCTTAACAAATAATATTATATATATATATATATATACTAAAAAAAGACACATATAACTATTATACATGAGACATTATTTATAAAAAATTATATGTGTATTAAATATAATTAAAACACCTATAAAAATAACTACTATATAGTGTTTTAAAATAAAATAAAATATATTAGGTAAAGAAAACAAACAAATACTAAGGAAGAAGATCTATAAATAAAATTTTGAAAACTACCTAATGTTACTAGTATATTTAACACTGATTTACATGTCAACGTTTTTTTTTTTTTTTTTTTTTTTTTTTTTTTTTTTCTATTTATAGGAATTTGCATGTCAACTTAATAGCTAATTTCATTAGCATTTCCATTTATAATAATGTAGAAAATTTAATACAATTTTAAGATCAAAATATACATTGTAAATGGATTAGTTAAAAACAATATACATTTTTAAATATTTTGCAGAAAAATATTATAAATCTTAAAATCTTTATTTTTTTAGAAGCTTGAAAAATAGGATTCAAGTCTATATATATAAATCTTAACAAATAGGTTAGGTCAAGTAAAAAATGGATCACACACAAACAGACGCACGCGCACACACACATATATATTTCTTTTACGGATTAATGGATTTGGATCCTATTTGGTGAAATATGTGTTAGAAAAATATTATGGAGTTAATAAGAAATTAACTCCTAATGTGTCCACTTGAACTTGATATTGCTGTGGTAATAATAGAGAATATGAGTTTATATGCTCATGATGTAGACATTGAATTAGGCTTTTGGCATGTGTGAATTGGACCCTCTTGTTCAAAATAATATTTTTTATAATTTTATTTTTTGAGCCAGTAAATTTGTATAAAAGCTGTTATTTTCTAAAATAGTATATTTATTCATTAACGTATATATTCATAATTAAGGGTATGCATGAGTCGGGTTGGGTCAGGTTAAGGAAATTTTTTGACCTAACCCACCATGGTGGGTTAAAAAAAATTCAACCCAATTCAACCATCACATAAGTCCTACCCAACCCAACTCATATGGGTTGGGTTGAACCCATGAGTTGGACAATTTTTTATTACTATTATTAATAAATTGAGAAAAAAATATAAATATAAATATATAAAAAAACCCAAAGATTAGTATCAATGTAACTCCTTAAAAGCAAACAACACTAATGACTAAACAACAAAGTAATTTACTAGGTTTGTGTGAATTAATTGACTTTTATATAGGATAGGAAGACCTGGTTATTTTTTAAAAAATATTAGTTATATAAAATATTTTAAATATATGGGTGGGTTGGGTTGGATTTGGCGGATTTAAAATTTTATGACCTGAACCTAACCCGACCCTCTATCAAAATTTTTTTTTGTAACCCAACCTAACCACCAAGCCCTAAAAACTGACACAATTTGGTGGGTTAGGATGGGTTGGGTCGGTTTTGGCGGGTTGATGGGTTGACTGTACAATCATAATCCCTCATTCATGAAAAATAATTTTTGAAAAACTCTCCCAATGAGAAAATATTTTGTGCATTATTATTTGAGTCAGAGAGAGAAAAGACATAGATTATTTTGCAGAGCACGAACCTTGTGTGCTTCTTCTCTGTGCTACAGATTGTGCGAGGAGTAAAATCTATTTTAAGGAGATTATGTTAAACAAAAGACTTGATCTGTATTATTCATTCTCACGCATTTGGTTTGTGAATTTTTAATTATTTTGCAGATTTCTTCTTATATGTACAATATTTATTTATTGTTTTGTGTATAACATCTTTTTTTGTTATTGTTTTTAACTGGATTTATATATTGTTCCATTTTGCTTAATCTTGATGAAATATATCCAACAATATGTAGTCTTTATGGTTGATTTTTTTTTTTTTTCAAAAAAAAATTTATAATCATTAATTATTTATCCACTTAAAAGAAAAGAAAAAAAAAAGGAGAAAAAGAAAAACCAAAAAAAAACCAACAACCAAAAAATAGCAATATCAGTGGCTGGGAAGTGAACAAAACCTCAAAAAAAATGGCTTCTTCTAAAAAAAAAAAAAAAAAAAAAAATCTTACCCACCATAATCCAAAACCCAACTCACAATATCCATCAAGCCATTTACACAAGTTTCCACGTGCAGCACCAAATAATAATAATAATAATAATAATAATCTATCTCATCAAGCCATCATGTCTACAACTCAAAGGAAATTTATGGAGATACCAAAATTTAAAGACAAAGACCCATTTTTCATGGCTTTTTAAGGTCTATGAATTCTTCAATTTTAACAACACCCCATCACATGATATGGTTTCCATTTCCTCTTATTACATGGAAGGAAAGGCACATGATTGGTTTTAGACCTTAGAGGCAACGAGATTATGCACTAATTGGGTGGAGTTCATATGCACCCTTCAAGATTGATTTCAAATACTAATCTATGAAGTACCAGTTGAGGCTTCTATGGAAAAATAATTCAAAAATCTTGTCCAACCCCATTCAAGAATCAAATATTCAAGAACCAACAATTCAAGTGTTGGCGATCAAAGAACCACCAACAATTCAAGAAAGTAATATGTTGGAGGGAGCACTTGCCACAAAAATTGCATTTGAAGATTAAAGGATCAACGAAGTAGAAAAATTAGATCAAAGGGATCTACTTGTGATTTCGAATAAACCTACACAAATTTCACACATTGAATTTGTCATTCCCGATGAGTTCAAGGATGTAAAAATCAAGGATTTTCTATTTACAAAAATGATTAAAGAATTGGTGCAAGTGTCCATGGTCCAAATCTCAAGCTTTTTCACTTTAAAATCTGAGGTCGAGTATTCTCCAATCAATGTGTGCAAGTGTCAATTTCTCCGTCTTTGAATCTTGAGGACAAGATTCATCTTAAAGGGGAAGGGAATGTTATGACCTGGGTGCTTGATAAATTATTTGAACTTAGTTTAGTGATAGAATAAATCTTTCTAGATAGATTAGTACTGTTTTTTGTGTGGTTAAAAGGCTGGGTTATTTGTTTTTGGTAAAAGAGGTTGACTTGGGTTAATTTATTTTAGCTTTACTATTAATAATTTGTATTGTTGGGTCTAATTATTTTGGGCTTGTATATTTTTGTTTTAGATCTATAAATTTTTAGCTAATTACAATCCATCCATTCCATACTGATACCTGTCAATCAAAGCATAATTCAAAGTTTGTTGTTTTACGTACGTGCGAATTATGTGGGTTCTAGTTAGCTTAACTAATAACATCTCTTGTCGTTGAAACTATCTCTCAAAAAAAAAGAAAACTCTTACGTTGGAGTTTCTTTAGAAGGATTGTCCAAATCTAATAAATTTAGGTTATTCAAAATGAACCCTTATAATAAATATAATAAATTCCATTTAATTATAATTGTGGGGCCGGTTATCCAAAAAGATGATGTGGAAATCGTAGAAAATGGGCTTGTGGCCTAACGGCCCAGTTCGAGGACATTCGCTTGGCCGAGGATGGTTAAAGAAAGATATTGTGGGAGTAGTATAAGAAAAAGGGATGGAAGTCATATATAGTGGCCTAAAACGCGTCTGAGGATAAGATCCACCTCAGCTACAATAGTCCAAGGTGGATGTAACTATCTCACTATTCAAGGTACTTCGCAAAGTTGTATTAGAACTGGAAAGTGAATATAGAACAAAGGAGGAACCGGGAGAGATAACAAATATCTTCTAAAGTTGATACCTCCACATTAAATGCTTCCCAACTAACTCTCTGGCCACATTAATGTGGAGGTGATACCTGAATAGTAACCAAGCAGCCTTATGGCTGCTGAGCAAAGGTTCTAGGAGATGTTGGATGGGACAGAAAGGAGTTTCCAGAATAGAACCTACACGTGTACGGTGAGAATGGGGTGAGGAACATGGTATATAACTTGAAAATGGATGACATTAAGGAGGGGGGAAAGAAAAAAGGAGAAAGAAAGATAGAACCCAAAAAGATATCCTCTAAGACCTAGCCAAGGAGAGTTTTGATCATAGGATGAGTTTGAAGCATCCTTTGCTGCACAATGATCATGACCTTTTCTATCGAATGGGACTAGTTCTTCTACCCACTCTCTAAAAATTTATTGTTTGGGCTTGTTGGGTTGGAAACCCATTCCTATTCTGGGTCTGATCCAATTTGAGTTCCTAGAATTGGCACCGTTTGTAGGAAGAACTTGATCTATTTGTAGGGAAAGGCAAGTGCAACGGTTGTGATGGAAGAGGGAGCACTGCAACAGCAGGTGGTGGACCCACAGCAAATAGATGTTAATCCACACCAGGTAGAGTCCAGGGGGTCTCAGCATGGTAATCCGTTGGTAATCCTTGAACAAGAAGGGGATCATGAAGGAAGTGTGCGAACAACCCACACTGATGGAAGTCGTTCTCAGGGGAAAAGCCATGTTTCCCATGTAAAGAATGATGGGGACATGCAACGTGAGATAAACAAATTGAAAAAGGAATTGTAACACGAGCGACGAAGGTGTAGGTCTCACAACTCCAGGCAATCTTTTGAGGAGTCAGATGACACCAGTTATAGGCAAAGGTCAAGAATTCTGCCCAGTGAATCTTTTTCCTATGATGAGGAATACCACCGTAGACGGGAGTATAAGAGTTCGCCTCGCAAAGGTTTAGGGAATGACGCTCTGAACAAAGCTTTGAGTCAAGTTTCCAAGTCGCCCTTCACGTGACGTATTAAGGATGTAGATCTTCCTCGACGATTCCATTAGCCCGAGTTCACCATTTATAATGGTCGAACAGATCCAGTGGAACATGTTAGCCATTTCAGTCAGAGAATGGCTGTTCATGCTAAGGATGAGGCCTTGATGTGTAAGGTCTTCCCATCTAGCCTGGGTCCAGTGGCAATGAGATAGTTCAACGGGCTAAGAGCGAATTCCATTGGCTCCTTTGAGAAGCTCACCCAAGCTTTTGGTGCCTGCTTTATCACCTGTAGGAGGGTTTCTCAGCCTTTGGGATCATTATTATCCATGTCTATGCGGGAGGGAGAAACCCTGAAGGCCTATTCTAATAGATACTAAGAAATGTTCAACGAAGTAGATGGAGCCTATAATGATGTGGCTATTAATACTTTTAAGGTTGGCCTTCCAAACAAGCATGGTCTGAGGAAATCTCTGACTGGTAAACCTGTTACCAACGTGCATCAGCTTATGAATTGGATTGACAAATATAGAAAAGTAGAGGAGGATCAGATATAGGGTAAAGGAAAGTCCAAGGTAATCCCTCAGGAGAAGAGGGATTTTAGGTCGGACCAATATAACAATAACCGACCTCGGAAGGACTTTGGGGGCCAACCAGGATCTGCTAATTCCCAGGTGGTTAACGCCGTGTTCCGAGAACCAGTTCTGGAAAAGATAAAACACGAGCCATTTTTCAGATGGCCCAATAGGATGGCAGGGGATCCTGAGAAACGTAATCAAAACCTTTACTGCCAATATCACCAGGATCATGGACATACTACTGAAGATTGCAAAAATTTGTGGGACCATTTGGATCAGTTGGTCCAAGAAGGGAAATTGACCTAGCTTCTGCATCATTCTAGTGGCCGAGGAAGTCAGGCAGGTTCGACATTTCGGGGAGATGCTTCTTCAAGACCCCCCTTAGGCATGATAAACGTTATATTTGCCGCCCCAGGAAGAACCGGGTCTTGCCCCTCCAGGGTAATGTCTGTGTCTCATTGTTTGGATGAGGGCTCCAGTTCAATGCCGAAGAGAGCTAGGCTGGACACCTCACTGGTGTTGGGCTTTTCGGATGAAGACAAGAAAGGAACCATACAACCACATGATGACGCTTTGGTGGTTACACTTAGGATCGGGGGATATGATGTGAGAAGGGTGATGGTTGATGAGGGGAGCACAGCCGAGGTGATGTATCTTGACCTGTATACGGGGCTGAATTTGAGTCCCCAGGATCTGACAGCCTATAGCTCTCCGNAGACAGCAATTAAATTTAAGACATTTTTTAGAAATTACTGTAGAAATTACCTCTGCATTTCATTTCAGTGTGGTCAAGTTCTGGGAGATACATTGTTAAATCTCTCTCGAGCGTGGGAACTTGCTGACACATCAACTTCCCATAGTTTAGCAAGCAAGCTCCCTGGGTTGGAGGAGTCTTTGACAGACAATGCCAAATCAGGCAAGATTATATGTAAAATCAATGCCTAGAGATACATCCTTAAGAGTTTATTTCCAAAGCTTATTTCCATCTTTTAGCTGGTTTAGCACTTGGCAAGCGTTTGGTGTCTGCTGGAAGGAGGTTCCAGTCCATGGGGCAGTATGGTCAAGGTGAACTACAGAAGGTATCTTATGTCACATTAAAGTAGTTTTTGTTATTGCTATTATAGTTATCATGTAAAATTTTGTCCTTGCATCTCCAGATCCTTGGTCTAAAACTTCAATCTGAATTCTGCAACTATGTAGACATGTTAACAGATTCTAACTGGCTTTTATGCAATTGAAAGTGCTGGAAGTTAGACATGCTCTGATCCTTTAAGGCTACTTCTTCATCAAAGACTGTCTCTATGTTTCACAAGTGCTTTCAGTTTATGCAAAGTCAATCAATTCCTGATATATATTAACTTTGCAAGTCATAGATCCCTTTTCTCCTCACTTCACCCAGTGTACTAGTTATGATTTTAAATTTTAAGGAATGATCTCTCTCTCTCTCTCTCTTGTAAATGTATATAACTTGCTGTTACGTATCTCTAAAGTAGCAGTATTGTTGGATACTGTTCAACCATTATAGATTGCAAAAGTAATGGTTACAACTGGAAGGCTCCTTTCTGCAAGTTCAGTATCTACAGCAGCTGAAGAACAATCAAAGAAGGAAACCAGGATGTTTAAGGTAGATGATTACTCTGCACTTGTAGAATATTCTGCAAACAGATGCACTTGATGTGGAATATTAAATAAGCAATGTTCATGTCAACCACAGTTTGGGGAACTTCAGGTTGAATTTACATCAGATAAAGCCTACATTGGTGCTGCAATTGGCTTTGCTTTTGGGTAACTATCCTGTTTTTGACTGTGAGTTTCTTATCGACTGTCATTTTTAACAAAGAGGCCTAACAGAAAAGTATTTCTTTTAATTATCTTGAAAATTGAAAATGTAGGATTCTTTCATGGCAACTAGGTCAGGGTGTTCAAAGCATTCCAGAGAGTTCATTGCAGTATGCAAATGATAATGCTTTGCTATTGGCTAAGGTGATTGCAAAAAATGTATTTTGATTGTTATCTGACCTTTTTTCCTCTTCTAACTCATTACAGCATTACATGTAAAACTTTTGGATGCAGTCTCTGAGGGGAGCTCTACTTGCAATCTGCTATTCTTCGGCAGTTCTGTCTGCTTTTAGTACTGTGGGACTTGTCTTACTTGGAAGACAACTGGACTCAAAGGAATAGTGAGTTTCTTGGCTTTGCCTGTAAATTCTTTCACCTGTACCATGTTAGTTAATGAGACTCAATAAAAAGGATGATGTGAAAAAACTAAAATTAATGTTGTGCTGTGGCAATGATTTAATGCAGTAAAAATTATTAAATTATAGTACCATACTTGTGTCATCTAGTTCCAATTTCCTAGGAAAACCATACTTGACTGACTTGTAGAATTCTTTTGTTTTATGATTTTGTTTTGTTTTGTTTGTTTGTTTTTGTTTTGTTTGTTTTGTTTGTTTTGTTTGTTTGTTTGTTTGTTTTGTTTGTTTGTTTGTTTGTTTGTTTTTTTTGGGTGTTTCCACAATGGAGAAACACATTATTCTAGCTTCCTAGGCATGAGGATAAAGTACTTAGCCCGTTAGGGGTGAAAAGCCCTTGGATTATCCGGTAACTAGTTCTGGCAAGTGGGGTCAGTTGCCTGTAGGAGTTTGATTAACAGTGAGGATTGTTGTACAGTATGCTCTGCGACGTGCAACTAATCTGAGTGAAGTTTTCCTATATCATCCATAAAAGGAAAAAAGAAACACATTATTCTAAAATGCTACGGTTGCATGATTCTTCTATACAGCTACAAATCACAACTTTAACAATCATTTGGTCCTGTCAAGGTATGTTTATATAATTTTAAGTTAACAATAAGAGCTCTCTGTGAGCTCAATTTGATTTGTATATTTGTTTGTATCAAACCTTCAAGAATAGAGATGGTTAGGGAATTGATACATGTATTGGAATTGACATTTACTCTGTAAAATCAATTTATTGTTTGTATAGTTGTTTGTTTGGTCTAGGAATAGGCTGTCTGACATGACTTTTCCTAGACCCCGCAAAAGTGGGAGCTTTGTGCAATGGGTACCCCACATAGAATCTTTAATGTTTCAATTTTAATGTAAAACCCAATCCAAATTTGAGGGGAGTATCAAAGATCCAGAAAGGTGAAGTTTACTTTCCCCAAATAAATAAATATATAAAATTACATGGCCACACGGGTTCTAAGTTCTAACAAATTTATGTTAGACTCTAAAAGGAAATACAGTTACATTTGACAGGCACATGACATAACATTAACCAATCATGTTAACCACAACACTTTAAAATATATATATATATATATAATTCTATACAATGAAAACAGATCTTTCAGTTCATGAGAATTTGAGGTTACCCCATGTGATGCAATATTACATTATACTCACTTATGTTTTTCCTCATGACTTAATCAACATGAGGAATTTAATAGAATTTGTTTTTATTGTAGTTACATACATTTATTCTATCTTACACTTTCATATTAATTAACCTGTGAATTGCATGGGTATTTCCAGTTTTCTTAATTTCTTACTGACAACATATCATTCAATCATCCAAAGCCAACAATTTTTTACTTGTTTCTCAAAAAAAAAAAAAAAAACTATTTTTTACTTGGAATCTCATAATGTAGGGTTGATCTAGTAATTTACCAACAGATTCTGTTCTTCCTCTCTTCATTACCTAATTGGAGCTGCAAAATTTTCACCTTGAAAATTGTATGCTCACACCATTCTCTAGCCCTTTAGAAAATTTATACAAATCTTTCTCAGTTTCCACGCTAAGAACATATTGAGAGGGATACCGATTTTCCATTTTTCATCTTTTAGTTTCAAGTTCAATTGTTTTAACATCCTTAATGCTTTCTTTGTGAGGGCATTGAGAAGCAAGCCATATAAATATGACACTTCAAATCAACCTCATCTCTGTTACCTAAATCATCACCAAAAGTTTAAAATTTGAAATTAGGGCATGAAGAGACTTGAAGGAAGGAGACATGGTAGAAAGGAAGAGCAAAAGGCTCAATGCAGGGGCATCATCTTTTCCTACTCCCTCGTTAACATAGTGTATTACAATTATGCTATACATTGTTGGGTATACATGTGTGAGTGAAATCGCACATGGAATAATAATAAGACTGAGTAATATAATTGGGCCAAAACTCATAAGCTTAAGCTTTTGGGTTAAGTGGTGTTCCTATATATTATATTAACTACTCAATTGAAGTTTTCCCAAGATGTTATCTCCCTAACAAGTGGTATTAGAGCCCATGGTGATGTGTGGGAAGGTGTTAAGGGTCCCTTTTGTAGTTGGAGTAGGGATAGGGTAAGCCCGCAAAACCCACACAAGTGATTTTGGAAAAAGGTTCAATAAAGGAGTATTGCTAATGGTGGTAGTTTGCGGGTTGGTTTCCATGGATGAATGTGCGTGGTTGACTCGTGGTTCCCATGGATGGTGTATAGTGTATACACGTGTGGGTAAAGTGCCACATGAATAATGATAAGTGAGTAGTTAATATAGCATAGTTAGGCCAAAACTCATAAGTTTATGCTTTTGGGTTAAGCAGTGTCCTTATATGCTATATTAACTATTCAATTGGAGTCTTCCCAAGGTGTTATCTTCCCAACATACATACATCATAGAATGTACTTAATAAAAATAAATACTTTATTCTTTTCAATGTGGGACTAAACAAAAATGCACTTCTCAAGTTTTCTTTCTTCCATCTTTAAGTTGAAAAACCAAACCAACCCAAAATTATTTTGACTCATTTAGTAAATCACCAACATAACTGAGATGATGGATGTGTATTGTAGTGGGAGGTGGTTTGCTACAATGATGGGATGTTGATAATGGAAGTGGAGGTGATTGTGATGGATGCACTATTCAAATCTGCGTACAACAAACTAAATGGCCTCTCAATTGCAGAAGTACTCTAGAGGTAGATCTGATTTCTTTGGCTGTAGCATGAAGTTGCTCAAGGTGGTGATGTTTGGCCTGGTGGTAGTGGAATGGCATGAAAGATGATGATAGATGTGGCTCCCCCTATCCAAGGTCTCTCCCTCAAAGTATTATACTATTTTTCAAATAATGAGAGGGGAAGATGATGGTACAACTGAATGTATAAAGATAAACTTGGTATGGCTTAATTTAGTTGGTTAGTTATGTTGTGCTTGTCACATGCATTTTCCACTGGTAACAGAATCTCTAAAGTATCACTTTAGTCCAGGACCCCCAGGTAGTTCAAGTGATACAGACCAAGTTTGATGGTGGTAATTTATTAGTAGGCCTGACTATAGGATGGCAGAGTATGGTTTGCCTTGCTGTTATTGTTATTTTATTTAAATTTTTGGTGACTGGGGATGAGCTTGCTTGAGTCCAAGACTTTATTTTCCATTCGAGGGTCAAGTTTACTCTTGATATCTGATATATGATATCAGTTATATGTGAGATCTAAGTTATATGTGTGAACTACCATGCCAAAAGATGCCAGACTTTACAGGATAAAGCTTAGAAATATATGTTACTAATATATTGATGTCATCCTGTATTGATTCCATCAAGTATGAGAGCATTATTTAATGTACAATCGTGGACATCTTTGGCAGTCAGAGCATCTCTTTTTTAATAGTTGATTCTGTTTAGCAGTCATGGTAAATTTAGATTCAGATTAGTTAGCCTTTCTCAAATTTTTATTGTTACAGAACACAATACAAATCTGTGAGACTAATTGCTATACATTGATGTATTAGGTTTGGTCTGCTTCCTTGCTATATATAATTAAGACTCTTGAAGCTGCGGAAAGGCCAAAGGTTTATAGTTACTTATACCGTCTCAATCTGATGAGGTATAACCTTGTTCAGGCTCTTGCTCTAAAAAGTTCATATTGTGCTTGACTTTTTCTTATTGTTATCTTAATAGAGTTGAAGAAAGCAGTGTACAGCTATTTGCCTATGCACAGAGTTTGGACTTGATGTGCGCATATGTATTTTAAATTCTTCAGCTTGTAAGAAGTAATGCTTCACGACAATCTGATGAGGCAGCAATCTTGGTTTTTGTGAGGACTTGTTTAATCATTCAGGTTATTAGTTGCCATTTTTTATTGCTACGATTATTTTTTAATTTATAAGAAAACTCAAATCACTATATTTTTTAGTCTGAGTGACTGCAGCTTCATTGAGAGGCCAAATTCTCGACTTGTTATTGACCCTTGAGCTAATTTGACCACCATAAACTTTCCTGGTCAGCAAAGTTAAATCTCTCATTTTCAGTATAAGTTGTATGCACTTGTCATCAACATTATTTGTGGCTCTCAATAATACTTTCCATACACAAATTCATTCCCTTAGATGAGCGTTTCAATGGCGCAATTTAGACGATCCTTCAGAACGGAAGACAGAGAAATAGAATAATTCCCACTTGTGTTACATAATTAGTATGAGACTACCTCCATACTATTTGGAATTAACATTGGGATATTAAGGACCATATTCATGATTCTTTACAATGATATTGTTTCAAACTTGTCCTCTTACCTATCTATAATTTACCTTCTTCAATTGGATCTTTATATGGCGTGGGAGGACAAAGAGGACAAGAGAGACGACTTTCTGTGGTGACTTGTGCCTTGTGGACCGTTTGGGCTAGGAGAATATAACACAATAAAGTGTTGGCTCGTTTGTTTACTTCTTTGTTTTGTTTACGATTGATCATAATTTGACTAAAAAAATTATATAACATATTAAATGCTCTTATACAACTTGCATTACTATTAAAAAGGAAATTGGGGATGGAAGTATTAATTTATTGGATAACTAGCGAAATAAAATACCATTCTTAAAGACATGAGTAATTCACAAACATTTCAACATGCTTGTGCACTTTGTTTTAGTTTTTTATTTTTATTTTTTTATTTATTTTTATTTTTTTATTTTTTATTTTTTATGTGAACATTTTTA